>NC_054712.1:1862065-1902065 GCF_016097555.1 Gigantopelta aegis | reverse complement strand
ACACACTCAACATATTTTTTTACGGTTATATGGCGTCGGACATACGGTTAAGGACCACATAGATATTGAGGGAGAAAACCTGCTGTTGCCACTTCATAGGCTACTCTTTTTTGATTAGCAGCAAGGGATCTTTTATATACACCATCCCATAGCCAGGGTAGCACACACCATGGCGTTTGATGTACCAGTCGTGGTGCACTCTCTGGAACGAGATATAGCCCAACATATGATGATTTCCACACTATCTAGATTCTTACTGGTTGCAAGGGGCGAGACGTATCCCAGTGGTAAAGCGGTCGCTATATGTGCAGTCGGTTTGGGGTCGATCCTCGTCAGTGGGCCCATTGGGCTATTTCTCGTTCCAGCCAGTGCACCACATCTGGTACATCAAAGGCCGTGGTATGTGCTATCCTGTCTATGGGATGGTGCATATAAAAGATCATTTGCTGCTAATCAAAAAGAGTAGCCCTTGACGTGGCAACAGCGGGTTTCCTCCATCAATATCTCTGTGGTCCTTAACCATATGTCCGACGCCATATAACCGTAAATTAAATAAAATGTGTTGAGTGCGTCGTTAAATAAACCATTTCCTTCCTGTTTTCCTACTGGTTGCAATGGATATTTTATATGCATTTATCGGCAGATCGGGCAGCACGTACCAAGACAGTTTGTATTACCGCTCGTTGGGACGGAAAATAACCCAGTGGATATCGAGGAATTACCACTATATCATTAAGAACGACCATAATTATATTACTATTACTCACAGATGTGTTGTCGGCCGTATATCTCAACGTGACATATTTCCAGGGCACTTGCAATGTCTGGAGTTCCAGTGTCTCCAGTTACGTTAACAACGTTTCCATACACGAAATCTGGACACTTTGTTCTCACCACTGGAGACGTCTGTGGTCCGTCCGGCTCACACACAGATGAGCTGCTTCCATTGAGGACTCTTACTTGTATAGTATTACTCGCAAAACCTGAAAAAAGAAAGGTTTTACAATAACAAGCGTAGGATCTCAGTGATTGCAAAAGTACACAGTGTTATTATGACGTTTTAATATGTGCTTACTGTCACATTCCTCCGTCCATATGTGTTTATTTATACACACACACACACACACACACACACACACACACACACACACACATACGCACGCAAGCGCGCATGTATGTTGTCTGTTTCTTATCAGTTGTTTACGCAAAACAGGCTATCACATCCGGCCAAGCTGGAGAAGGCGCTGTCCGGCCAAAACACACAAGATGGGTGCCCCTGTTAGCAGGAATAATCGTACTTTTATTAATTATAAAATTAGGCATTTCTCGTTGTTTTTACAATGTATGTGTCGGTGGTCTGGGTATGTGTCGGTGGTCCGGGTATGTGTCGGTGGTCCGGGTATGTGTCGGTGGTTCGGGTATGTGTCGGTGGTTTGGTGGTTCGGGTATGTGTCGGTGGTTCGGGTATGTGTCGGTGGTTCGGGTATGTGTCGGTGGTTCGGGGTATGTGTCAGTGGTTCGGGGTCCGGGGTCCGGGTATGTGTCGGTGGTCTGGGTATGTGTCGGTGGTCCGGGTATGTGTCAGTGGTCTGGGTATGTGTCAGTGGTTCGGGTATGTGTCAGAGTGGTCCGGGTATGTGTCGGTGGTCCAGGTATGTGTCAGTGGTTCGGGTATGTGTCGGTGATCCGGGTATGTGTCGGTGGTTCGGGTATGTGTCGGTGGTCCGGGTATGTGTCGGTGGTTCGGGGTATGTGTCAGTGGTTCGGGTATGTGTCAGTGGTTCGGGTATGTGTCAGTGGTTCGGGTATGTGTCGGTGGTTCGGGTATGTGTCGGTGGTTCGGGGTATGTGTCAGTGGTTCGGGGTCCGGGTATGTGTCGGTGGTCTGGGTATGTGTCGGTTGTCTGGGTATGTGTCGGTGGTCTGGGTATGTGTCGGTGGTTCGGGGTATGTGTCAGTGGTTCGGGGTTCGGGTATGTGTCAGTGGTTCGGGTATGTGTCAGTGGTCCGGGTATGTGTCGGTGGTTCGGGTATGTGTCGGTGGTTCGGGTATGTGTCGGTGGTTCGGGGTATGTGTCAGTGGTTCGGGGTCCGGGTATGTGTCGGTGGTCCGGGTATGTGTCGGTGGTTCGGGTATGTGTCGGTGGTTCGGGTATGTGTCGGTGGTTCGGGGTATGTGTCAGTGGTTCGGGGTCCGGGTATGTGTCGGTGGTTCGGGTATGTGTCGGTGGTTCGGGTATGTGTCGGTGGTTCGGGGTATGTGTCAGTGGTTCGGGGTCCGGGTATGTGTCGGTGGTCCGGGTATGTGTCGGTGGTTCGGGTATGTGTCGGTGGTTCGGGGTATGTGTCAGTGGTTCGGGGTCCGGGTATGTGTCGGTGGTCCGGGTATGTGTCGGTGGTTCAGGTATGTGTCGGTGGTTCGGTTATGTGTCGGTGGTCCTGGTGTGTGTCAGTGGTCCGGGTATGTGTCAGTGGTTCGGGTATGCATCTTTCCACCACATAAGGCTCATGTTTCACCTCAGTGTCCCTTTAATGAACTAACATTCCTTTCTTTGATCCATTGTGGAAATAACAATATCAAAATCCTTAAAAATATTCAAGTGCCCCTATTTTTTTCTATCACTATTTTTTTTTCATTTGGGATGCCATTTTATCTATTTGATTTTCCGTTAGTCCGCCCTCAAAAATATTTTCCTAGATACGCTCCTGCATATCTTAGACACCTCCACAAAACAACATAGTTAAAAAACTGTCATTTCTTTCATTTTCCATGTTGACATCACTCACCCAGTGTGTGTACGACAACGCGGTGCACTTCATAGACGACTGCGCCGAACGACACCGACCACCACGGACTCGTCTCGGCGTTAGTGCTAGAACAGAACGCGCTTCCGTCCACGGCCACGGCAGAGTCGTAAGACTGTGTGCTGTCCTTGACATTGGTCGAGCTCTGGGACGTGTTAACATTGTTTGTCAGCTTTACAGCACCTAAAACATCACACCATTCGTAAAGCATAAAGCAGGATGTACCTCAAACATTACGACAACCGTAAAACACAAAGCGGGATGTATCTATAACATGACGTTATTCGTAAAACATAAGCAAGATGGACATAAAACGTCATATTATTCGTAAAGCATATAACAGGATGTACATAAATCATGACGTCATCTGTAAAGCAATAAGCCGGATGTAAGTCGATGGAAGAACTAATGTTTGGGAGCAGACAACCGTAGGATCGATTCCACCTACATTGTGTAAGTGATGTTAACATGTCAGATGTACATGTATTGTACAACATATGTACATCGTTCATAACAAAAAATAACAATGGGGACAAGTTCTACTTCTGAAACTTAAACGGTAATAAAAATTATACCCATGAACATTTTAATTATGATCATTTTGATTTTGATAAATGATGATAAACGATGATCTTGATAAATGATGATAAACGACGATCTTGATAAACGATGATCATGATAATCGATGATCTTGATAAATGATGATAAACGATGATCTTGATAAGCGTTGATTTTGTTAAACGATTATCTTGATAAACGATGATTTTGATAAACGATTATCACGATAAACGATGATCTTGATAAATGATGATAAACGATGATATTGATAAAAGATGATGATGATAAACGATGATCTTGATAAACGATAATAAACGATGATCTTGATAAGTGATGATCTTGATGAACGATTATCATCATAAACGATGCTATTGATAAGCGATGATCGTGATAAACGATGATATTGACAAACGATGATCATGATAAATGAAGATATTCATAAATGATAATCTTGATAAACGATTATCTTGATAAATGATGATAAATGATATTGGTAAATGATGATAAATGATGATCTTGATAAACGATGATCTTGATAAACGATGATCTTGATAAATGATGATAAACGATGATCTTGATAAATGATGATATTGATCAATGCTAATCTTGATAAACGATGATCTTGATAAATTATGATAAATGATATTGGTAAATGATGATAAAGGATGATCTTGATAAACGATTATCAATTTAAATGATGATCATCATAAATGATGATCATGATAAACGATGATCTTGATAAATGATGATAAACGATGATCATGATAAAAATAATCTTGATAAATGATGATAAACGATGATCTTGGTAAACAATACTCTTGACAAATGATGATAAACGATGATCTTGATCAATGATGATAAACGATGATATTGATAAAAGATGATGATGATAAACGATGATCTTGATAAATGATCATAAACGATGATCTTGATAAGCGAAGATCTTGATGAACGATTATCATCACAAACGATGATCTTGATAAACGATGATCATGATAAATTATGATATTGATAAATTATAATCTTGATAAACAATGATCTTGATAAATGATGATAAATGATATTCATAAATGATGATAAAGGTTGATCTTGATAAACGATAATCAATATAAATTATGATCATCATAAATGATGATCTTGAAAAACGATCATCTTGATAAATGATGATAAACGATGATCTTGATAAATGATGATAAACGATGATATTGATAAAAAATTATGATGATAAACGATGATCTTGATAAATGATGATAAACGATGATCTTGATAAACGAAGATCTTGATGAACGATTATCATCATAAACGATGATATTGATAAGCGATGATCGTGATAAACGATGATCTTGACAAACGATGATCATGATAAATGATGATCTTAATAAATGATGATAAACGATGATATTGATAAGCGTTGATTTTGATAAACGATTATCTTGATAAACGATGATTTTGATAAACGATTATCATGATAAACGATGATCTTGATAAATGATGATAAACGATGATCTTAATAAATGATGATAAACGATGATCTTGATAAGCGTTGATTTTGATAAACGATTATCTTGATAAACGATGCTTTTGATAAACGATTATCATGATAAACGATGATCTTAATAAATGATGATAAACGATGATAAACGATGATCCTGATAAACAATAATCTTGATAAATGATGATAAACAATGTTCATGATCAACGATGATCTTGATAAATGATGATAAACGATGATCTTGATAAATGATGATAAACGATGATATTGATAAAAGATGATGATGATAAACGATGATATTGATAAATGATGATAAACGATGATCTTGATAAGCGAAGATCTTGATGAACGATTATCATCATAAACGATGATATTGATAAGCGATGATCGTGATAAACGATGATCTTGACAAACGATGATCATGATAAATGATGATATTGATAAATTACAATCTTGATAAACGATGATCTTGATAAATGATGATAAATTATATTGATAAATGATGATAAATGATGATCTTGATAAACGATAATCAATTTAAATGATGATCATCATAAATGATGATCTTGAAAAACGATGATCTTGATAAATGATGATAAACGATGATCTTGATAAATGATGATCATGTTAAATGATAATCTTGAAAAAAATTCATATTGCTAAGCGATGATAATGATAAACGATGATCATGTCAAATGATGATGTTCATAAATGATGATAAACAATAATCTTGATAAATAATGATCATGATAAACAATGATCTTGATAAATGATGATCATAATAAATGATGATAAACTATGATCTTGAAAAGCGATGATCTTGATAAATGATTATCATTATAAATTATGATCATGATAAATTATGATAAATGATGATCATGATAAACGATTATTTTGATAAGTTATGATCATGATAAATGATGATAAATGATGATTGTGACAATCATGGTGATGATAATTATGATTTTGACAATAATCAAAATGTTTGTGTAGTAGATGTTGTTACTGGTGTTGGTGTTATTCGCGAAATAACAGTAGTAGTAGTAGTAGTAGTAGTAGTAGTAGTAGTAGTAGTAGTAGTAGTAGTAGTAGTAGTAGTAGTAGTAGTAGTAGTAGTAGTGGTAGTGGTCGTAGTAGTAGTAGCAGTAGCAGCAGCAGCAATAGTAGTAGTAGTAGTAGTAGTAGTAGTAGTAGTTTTTGGTGGTGGTGTTCAGTCTCCATGGTTACTCAGTGTAGCTGAGTTACCTGAACAAACCACATACAGAATTCAGTCTCCATAGTTACTGACAGTAAACTGAACAAACTAGCGGTGACTGAGTTACCTGAACACACAAGCGGTGTTCGGTCTCCATGGTTACTCACTGTAAACTGAGTTACCTGAACACACGAGCGGTGTTCGGTCTCCATGGTTACTAACTGTAAACTGAGTTACCTGAACACACGAGCGGTGTTCGGTCTCCATGGTTACTAACTGTAAACTGAGTTACCTGAACACACGAGCGGTGTTCGGTCTCCATGGTTACTAACTGTAAACTGAGTTACCTGAACACACGAGCGGTGTTCGGTCTCCATGGTTACTAACTGTAAACTGAGTTACCTGAACACACGAGCGGTGTTCGGTCTCCATGGTTACTAACTATAAACTGAGTTACCTGAACACACGAGCGGTCTTCCATCCCACTCCCCCAGAGACTCGTTACACGTTCTGATGTTTCCGTGTCTGACTCTCGTGAACTCACTCCAGCAGGTGTAGTTGACGATGTCGCTCTGACCACTTACTCTCTCCACAAACACGTCGGCGCCTTCAACTTCAGCTGGCGGCCCGCACTCCACTGCAAACAGACAACATAGTTTGTGGTTTGCAGATGTTAACTATACACAGGACAACACATACCATGTTGTATTAAAGGGCGTTGTTTATGTCGTCTTATCTGAGGGGACGTGCACGTGAAATATCCTCTGCTGCTAAGGGGATAAAAGAAATTATCGAATGTTTTGCCGACGATCAATTAAAGGGACTGTCCTGAGTTTGCAGCCATTGTAAGATGTTTGCGGTAACAGAGCCTTGTTGGCGACTACTATTCATACTAAATACATTTTCTTGCTTAGAATACCAGTGTCTGTATATCGAATGTGTTTGCGGTCGTATATTAATGTCTGTAGCACTCAGTTTTTACTTTAATTCGTGATATATATTTTTCGTATGTACGAAATTATTGGGAGGTAAACTCCAGTTTGGGCTACTACAAGCATTAGGACAACAGCAAACATCTTGTAAATACAGACACTGATATTTTAAATAAGAAAATGTATTTCATTTGTATGTTACGTCATCGAAAAGGCTCTAATGGTCGGAAACATTTTACTGTGGTTGTAAACTCAGGACTGTCCCTTTAATCAATGATCATTAGTGGTGTCCAAACAAAATAAATTTTATTCTATTTTGAAAATATCCCGACACGTATAATAACCGCATGTCCAGTTTATTTAAAAATTAAAGCAAGTAATATCCAGTCGAATATAGGTAACATTTCTTGCTACTGTTATAATAGGCATACCTCAAGTTTTTGACCATTTGTCGGTGACTGTGTACAATGCTAGTGGTCACTGTTTTTATAAGACGACACCGATGTCGCTTTAAGGTTAGTGACCGGGCGAAGTGAAGTTGATCAAAGCGAAGTTTTGGCTCACTGCGCCCCCAAGCACTCATAGTATCAACAATTTTAAAACTGCTCTCCCACTTTATTATCTTTGGTTAATGCAAACTGTTTAATAAAACAAAAACACTCAGCCAAAATGGGCTTTATAAAGTTACATTTTAATAATTAATGTTGGGGTCGTTAGGAAGTTGTTTAATATTGTGTGTTCTTTGCTAGTTTTCATTTAGTAAACTAGTTTGGCAGTGGCTGGCCTCTGTGTGACGGTGCAAGAGTGATCAAGTGATCAAATCCCCAGTAAATGATCTCGTGAGTGGCAGTCCTCCTATAGAACGAGGCACCAGATAGAGATTTATAGAATCAACAACTAGTTTGCCAAATCCCATTCGACTCTGTATTGTGTACAGATCCGGCCCTGACCATGTATTACTGTTTTGTAGTTAAGATTATTTTCTTTTAATAAAAATTTGTTTGTGGTTTTGTTTTCTCTTTTGTTGGGTTTTTTTGTTGTTGTTGTTGGGTTTTTTTTGTAGTTTGTTTGTTTGTTTGTTTGTTTGTTTGTTGTGGTTTTTTGTTGTGGGTTTTTTTTTTTTGCTTGTTTGGTTTCTCATTTATTTTGTGTTTTGTCGATATCCTTTCTTTCAAGTGACGGGATGTCAATTTGACCAGTGGAAACTGATTGGAACTGTCATGACATAAGTAGCTCCAAATGCTAGTATTGCAACCTGCTAGATGAGCGATGAATAAGTAAAATATATTCACGTGTACAAACTGGTACCGTGCCGCTATACTGGCCACTGGTCCCGTCACAAATTCTGGTCAGATCACCGGAAGTGTGGTTGTAGCCGTAAAGACAGATGTATGTGACGTTACTTCCGGCTGTTCCTCCTCCCCAAATACGGTAAGCATTGGCAACGGGTGCCGGTTCAGAACAGTTGAGAGAAAAAACTGAAATAAAAATTTAATTATCTCATCGATTTAAGGTAATTTTTCTCATTTTGAGTGATTTTATTCTCCTTTTTCTCCTTAGCAGTCATTGATTCCTTAATGAATTATCAAATAAATGTTTAACGACACTCTGGCATAAAAAAACAACATTTGGCTATTGAATGTCAAAAAATGGTAAATATATAAATTAACTGATGATCAACACTATGAAAGGTTTACAGTTGATTTAAAACCCAATGTAAAGAGTTGTCCAAAAATATATATACCACGAGTAAGTATATTAAAATTAAAAATGAAAAGCAACATGGCAACTGCAAGATACGTTTGTATTGTAAACATTTTGTGTTTCAATGAAGAGTTGGACTTGCCATTACAGTCACAGGATATATGCACGAATTGGCCTGTCTCGGACACAATAGAAAGTCATTGTTTTACTTAGACCGAAACAAACCAGGTTCATCATTAACAGGGGCGTAGCGTGATCTGGACCGGGGTGGAAGGGGGGTGGGGGGTGTCGAATATGAACCAAGTGGACCTTTTTCTATTTTGTTTTTGCACCACCATAAACTCCATATGCATAAACCTGTATGTTTTAGTTCTGAAAGCGGACCATTTGCTTCAGCGCGGGGGGGGGGGGGGGGGGGGGGGGGAGGGGGTCGTCCGAACCCCCCTTGCCTACGCCCCTGATTAATCGTGTTTGCATCTTATATATGTGCGGCGTTTGCAAGGCGACTTGTTACTGGTTGAAATAAGACTAGCACCGTACGTATATAATTATACAACCGCCTTATCAACACTGAAGGTAGTGTATTTCAAACTGTGCCACCATGTTTGTCAAGCCAGTATACATTGGCGAACTTGCCCTTAAGATATTCATATTCGGACTTAAATATTCATAATATTCGGGGCCCAGTGGTAAAACTCTCACTTGAAGCGCAGTCGGTCTGGGATCGATCCCCGTCCGTGGGCCCATTGGCTATTTGTCCTTCCAGCCAGTGCACCATGACTGGCATGTCAATGGCCGTGGTATGTGCTATCCTGTTTGTGGGATGGTGCATATAAAAGATCCCTTCTTATTAATAGGTAGTACTAAACCAAATAACTTCCGGCTGGGTCAAAGTTCGAGGTGCACCCACACTTTGATAAAGAAGTTAACACCACCAGTTCTGTGATTGGTTATAAATGTGAGTGTGTTGGTTGTAAAAAACATAGTTTCATATGGGCAAAAAATGTATGCGATTTTATTTATTCTAGTACCATTGTGTCAAGTAGTCTTGTGTTTAAAACATGTATGGGGTACCTATAAAAAAAAGTACACAAATTTTGTGCGGAACTAGGGTAGTCATAGACGCTACCCGTTATCTCAGAAATGAGCAGCTTGACCCCCAATATCTTCTGATTCACTTTAAGGGTGAGGAATGGTTGTATTTATATCCGTGGCGTTTATGTCGATTGATACACTGCAGGTAGGAGTTTTAGCCACATATGTTACTATTGTCGTCTATGGGATTTGATTTGGTAGTATATAGCGGGTTTTTTTCTCTAAGACTATATGTCAAAATTACCAAATGTTCCAATAGCCAATGATTAATAAATCAATGTGTTCTAGTGGTGTCGTTAAACAAAACAAACAAATAATAATATTCTGACTTAACATATTCCTAATATTCTGACATAAACATATGCGTACGGGCTCCCATTTGTGTAGGAGGGCAGACTGGTTTTTGCCCGAATTAAACGGGGAAAAAACCCGGAAACATTTATTCGTATTAGCATTATAGCTATATATGGTTGCAAACGAATCACCAAGCATTTTTACATGGGTTATCACAAATTGTGAGAGTAGAATTATGGTAAAATGGTCTCAGGTTAGCGTAGGCGTACGGGCTCCCATTGTTGTAGGGGGCCAGGCTGGCTTCTGTCCGAATTAAACAAAAATACACAACATTTATTCGTATTAGTATTACTACCAATCGGCTACATAGGGTTTGAAACGAATCACTATGAATTATTGCATGGATTAGGTGGTAGATTGATGGAAATACATGGTAAGAAGGTCTCAGGTTAGCACATTTCCTTCGAATATCTGTATAATTTGTGTCCGAATTTGAGGTTTTGCTCCAGCACTATGGGGAGCACCAGCTCCCCCCCCCCCCCCCCCCCCCCGTTAGCTTTTAAAAAAAAAGATTTGTTGTCTCCAGACCATAGACACTGAATAGATGAGGGAACCATATTCACTGCTTTACAACATATACACCTCACAGTAAAGAGATCTATAATATATATAATTAATTAATTACATTAATACGGTATAATGTCATGTATACTATATGGTGATGCTGATGGTGGTGATGATGATGATGATGAAGACGATGACGGTGTAATTAAATTGTTTGCATATACGCAAAAAGCAACGATGAAAACAATCACGAACATCGGGTTTACAACATTAATTCACTCGGGACAGATAATCCGTAATTCCTCATAGCTCGTTAGTTATTCTCTATAAATTTTCCTTTTAAAAAAACCTGTTTGAGTCTCGCATATTAAAGATTGTAACAAAGTTTTATTCCTTTGGCTATTATTCCAGATGCTATTTTATAACCGACATTTAATAGTGTTATGGGCCTCCAATTTGTAATATATCGCCTATCTTTACCATCTTTAGGGAGACATGATTTTTGCCCTGTCTTTGAAAATCTGATAATTTCACAGAAATATAAGCATGGTTTATTGAGCTACAAACATAAGTACCAATAACTCTCCGAAAGAATTTATAAAATTCGGCAGTGAAGCCATCCGAACCAGCGTTTTTTTCTATTATGGGACCTTCAGTGCCAAATTGTTCCTTATCTGATAATATACTGTCAGTCTGCGTAAAGTTATAATTTCACCATTTTCTATTTGCAGAACATTATGAACATCAAATATTTCAGATAAGTTTTTGTTAACATAGTTTCTTTTTTCTAAAGTAAGAAAATATTGTGAACCTTTTTCACCTTGTTCATAGTATTTCGTTTAACTTCTAAAAATTATCCCTTTTATTGTTTTAATTCCGTAATTTTTTAAGTTCTATATTTTTGTGTTGTAGTGTTTCAAGATCTTCGTCATTAAGAATATGTGATGTTGCTTCTAGTTTTCGAATGTATGTATTCGCATTAGTTTCCTGTTTTACTGTTTCTCTTTTAGATTGGTAGAATATATAATACTTTCACTCATAATTTTCATTTTCAGAAGTTCAAACATAAGCTGATCATTTATAGAAAATGACATACTTTGTTAATTGTGAATAGAAACTTAATATTCTTCAATTGTTTCCAAAATGATATCTTTAACCATCTGTACATAATTTTCACCATGCAAAAGAAAGATTAGCATTAAACTTCCAGTATCCAGGCCCGCGTTTAGTGTTACTAAAGGATATCTCTAGAGAAATTATAGCGTGGTCGGACTTATAAGAGATGTCAATAGAAGAGCGTTAACAATCGACATGATATCATTTGAAACTAAAACATAATCCAGTCTACTTTGCTTAGAATGTTGGGTTTTTTGGTCGCCATGTATATTGACGTTTTTCTGGATTAAATATCCGCCATGGGTCGCACAGTTTAAGGTAATATTTTAATTTAGTAATACTATCATTTGTAACACAAATTTGAAACCAAAAAACTGTGATAACGTGTGTAGAACATAATGATATAAGGGTAGAAAAACTTTAAATGATATCCGACAACAGAGTCTAAGTAGACAAAAGGAAGACGAGTAAAGACGAGAGCTAATGAAATACAAAACACAGAGAAGATGATTTGGTTCATGGCACAAGTGGAGTGCTAGTTGTCAAAGCTTGTGCTACTTGCTAAACCATACACGCTAAATATACGCCGTATGCTTATGGACATAAGTATTGATAATATTTTGACTTAACGTATTGAAAACATTCTGACATAAAGTATTCCTAAAGTGAGCTCTGTGATCTAGTGGGTAAGCTACTGAACAATCAAGCAGACGACACTGATTCAAATCCCGTGAAAGCTGGCTCACACATTCATTCATCTCTATCATCTACCACCCTCTGCCTATCATTCTCATTGTCTTTATATTTAAAAAAAACCTATTCATAATATTTTGACTTACCTGACTGTAAAATGCAGAAAAGTGCTGAGCAAAAAACGACACATCTCTTGTCCATGGTCGGTGTTCTGTTTTTAAATCGTGCTATTCTGTTTTAAAATCGTGCTATTCTGTTTTAAAATCGTGCTATTCTGTTTTAAAATCGCGCCGTTATATTTAATGAACACGCTGTTGTGTTTCAAAATAATTGTTCACATATATTTATAAATTAAACTTTGCTAACGTCAATCGGTGTAAAAAAAATAAATAATAATAATACTAAAATAAAATAAACACTCCACAAAAGGGCAAAGCTGCTGTTAGAACTTGTAATATGTATAAAATATTGATTGAGCGAAACAGATTACGTAGCTTTGACAACGAATAAAATACAACGATTATGGCGTGCATTTGGCGTCTAGTACTAATTTGCATTTTTATAATGAACACGATATCATTGTTTTCCTGAATTGTTAAATAGATTGGCTCGTTTTTGTTGTCATTGTCCTATGCGTTGTGCAACGGCCCGAGAATAAATAAAGTCTTGTCTCCTCTTGTCTTGTTACTCACTTTCATCTTATACAGCATTTTTAGCGACTAAACCTTTCTTCTTAAGAATAGCAATCTTCAGCAAGCCAAGCTGCAATAAAGTCGTCCTCCTCCGCGGTCTCTATTTATCTACAACCCACCACCACCGCCAACCCACCCCCACCCTCGATGATTAACTGTTTAGTCAGTTAAATAAGTTAATAAAGTTATACGTTGACTACAACGGAAAAACTGCTATTGTCAGGCATATTTACAGCGGAGACTCAACACCAGCTGTTAACAAAGAGAAAAAAGAAAAAGAAACCAAGGAGACGCGCGCCAGGGGCGGCACAGGGGAAGGACAAAGTTAGCGTCTAAACCGCCAGCGGCGGTCTCTTCTGCGTTGTCGCCCCCGGCTAGGGAGAAACGCCAGGAGCGGCAACAGGGGCTGCACCAGTACCGTACCCTAGACACGCGCAAGTGGCGACTAAGGGGGGCGCAAAACTGGCGGCTCAACTGCCAGCCGCTGTGCCTTCTAATCAGCCGCCCCTGTGGAGCGCATGGAGGAACGTCTGGCCAGCTCCACATCCTCGCCAACGTCACCCACAACTCCTCGGAACAGGAAGGCGGCCTAACCTCTTCTACAGGAGCCGATATCAACCCAGTGACAAGCGACAGCGGATCCATGGGTGGAGACTCACCCTCCGGGAACACCAACTTGGAATGTTTACAAGACATCACTTTCACAATACGAATGATCTCGGTAAATGACAATAAGGATGATCGCGGTAAATGGCAATAAGGATGATCGCGGTAAATGACAATAAGGATGATCTCGGTAAATGACAATAAGGATGATCGCGGTAAATGACAATAAGGATGATCTCGGTAAATGACAATAAGGATGATCGCGGTAAATGGCAATAAGAATGATCGCGGTAAATGACAATAAGGATGATCGCGGAAAATGACAATAAGGATAATCGCGGTAAATGACAATACGAGTGATCGGGGTATATGACAATACGAGTGATCGCGGTAAATGACAATAAGAATGATCGCGGTAAATGACAATACGAGTGATCGCGGTAAATGACAATAAGGATGATCGCGGTAAATGACAATACGAGTGATCACGGTAAATGACAATAAGGATGATCGTGGTAAATGGCAATAAGAATGATCGCGGTAAATGGCAATAAGAATGATCGCGGTAAATGACAATAAGGATGATCGCGGTAAATGACAATACGATATGAAAGACGTTCACAATGATTGCGATAATTCCTGATGTGGTAAATGATGATTATGATAAATGACGATCGTTATTATTGTGATAAATAACGATTAGGATGATCGTGATAAATGAAAAACAAATGACGATCATAATCATCGTGATAAATTATTATCATGTCTTAATATATAGATGATCGTGATAATGATGATCATGATGATCGAGATAAATGTTGACCAGGATGATCAAGACGATCATGATCAATGATGACATAAATGACGATCGTAATAAATAACGATAGTGATAAACGACGATCATGATGATAACAATAAATAATGATTCCAATGATCGTGATAAACAACTATTGTGACCAATGACGATCGTGATAATTGATGATCATAATTAGCTTTTGTTATGACGATCAAGATTATCGAGATTAAGGACGATCGAGAAGGTCGTAATTAAAGAAGATCGTGATGATCGTGGTACATGATATTCGTTGTAAATGACGATCGTGGTAAATATTGACCAGGATGATCATGATCAATGATGACATAAATGACGATAAGAATGATCGTGATAAATTATTATCTGGACGATACTGATAAATTATGATTGTGATAAATGATGATCGTGATAACTGATCATCATCATGTAATGTATGGTGATCATGATAAATAATGATCAGGATAATCGTGATAAATGATAATTTGGATAATTGTAATTATAGATGTGATAAATCGCGATAAATAATGTTATGAATGATCGTGACATAGGCGTATATTGACCATGATTATCGTGATAAATGGCGATCATGAAGATGGTGATAAATAACGAGCACGACGATCGTTATAAATAACGATCATGATGATTGTGATAAATATTTAATGACGATCACTGTGATCGAGATAATTGATGATCTGTAAGCCGAGTTACCTGAACAAATTACACAGAGTTTAGTCTCCATGGTTACTCACTGTAAACTGAGTTACCGGAACAAACAACTCACAGGGTTCAGTCTCCGTGGTAACTCAATATAATTTGAGTTACCTTAACAAAGCCCCCACGGAGTTCAGTCTCCGTGGTTACTCAATGCAATTTGAGTTACCTTAACAAAGCCCCCACGGAGTTCAGTCTCCACGATTACTGAATGTAGGTGAGATACCTGAACACACGAGCGGTGTTCGGTCTCCATGGTTACTAACTATAAACTGAGTTACCTGAACACACGAGCGGTCTTCCATCCCACTCCCCCAGAGACTCGTTACACGTTCTGATGTTTCCGTGTCTGACTCTCGTGAACTCACTCCAGCAGGTGTAGTTGACGATGTCGCTCTGACCACTTACTCTCTCCACAAACACGTCGGCGCCTTCAACTTCAGCTGGCGGCCCGCACTCCACTGCAAACAGACAACATAGTCTGTGGTTTGTGACAGGGACAAGAAAAGAATTAGTTAATTAACCACACAGTCGGATATATGACATCGCACATAATCAGAAATAATCAGAGCGGAAACCCACTGCCGCTACGTCATGGGCTACTCTTTTCGATTAGCAGCAAATGATATTTTATATCACCGTGATACAGTGTTCGAAATAGAAAGTAAACTATGGCCTTTTGTTGTTGTTGTTTAAAAGTAGGAGGCCAAAATGAATATGGCCGCCCACGAAACAAAAGTATGGTCTGCTGGAAATAAGACAGCATTGGGGGGGGGGGGGGGGGGGGGGGGGGGGGTTTGGCGTAGTGTGTGATACATTAGGACTTCTGAGGTGAATGTTACAGATTTGCAGAATAAGTATATAACAGGAGCACATTTTATTTAAGAGTTATATGGCGTCGGACGTATGGTTAAGGACATAACAGAATTACGAACTAAATAACACATGAGATACATCTGTCTTTTCAAGGAGGGATGTAGCCCAGTGGTAAAGCGGTCACTCGATGTGCGGTCGGTCTGGGATCACTCCCCGTCGGTGGCCCCATTGGGCTATTTCTCATTCCAGCCAGTTCACCACTACTGGCATATCAAAGGCCGTGGTATGTACTACCCTGTCTGTAGGATGGTGCATACAGAAGATCCCTTGCTGCTAATCGAAAAGAGTAGCCCATGAAGTGGGGACAGCGGGTTTTCTCACTCTTTATCTGTGTGATCTTTAACCATATGTCTGACGCCATATAACTGTCAATAAAATGTGTTGAGTGCGTCGTTCCTTCCTGTCTTTTCAAAACATTTAGCAGGTGATTTCTATTACACATGCTAGGTCTAAAAGAAGGAGTGGGCTGCTTTTTGTTTTCGCTTTTGTTAAAAATGGTTACCGAAGAAAAATGAATATATGGAAAAGACATAAAAGTACTCCATGAAAAAATCTGAAAAGGAAATTTAAAGAACTACAAGAAAAGAATGTTTCACATTGACAATAACATAAAATACAAAGTACAAACATGAAAGGAACAAACTCATTTCCCGTACTAGTTTACAAACTGGTTATCCAAACAACCAAAAAACAAATATAATGTGATAAGATCAACAAATAACTTAAACAAAGATAACAAAAAGCAGAAAAGTCGATCAAACCCAAATAATGAAGAATAAACAAGAGTTTCCCAACAAAGCTGCTGGTGCTGACTCTGGAGTCACAAATCGTTTTTAAAAACAATGAACAGGAAATAATAGAGCGGAATAGCTTAACTAAGGAGAATGGTACATAAATAAAGTTAAACTCTAAACAAAAGAAGACAGCGACAAACAATGAAAAAAGATATGTTAAAACATCACGCAATATTACAACAAAAAAACCCCTAACAAAATGGGTGGAGTGGAAAACAGTTCTTCCCAGAAAAAGGTACAACAATGTGAAACCGGTAAATCAGATACAGACGAAGAACGAGATAGTATAGCACATAAACAACCAGGTTAATAGATATCGCAGATTTATCTCCATCAACAACCGGAACAAATGGAAACGTATTAAACGCAAAAATGTCGAAATCAAAATGGCAAAGGAAAACATAATGAACATTTCCAAGAGAAAATTAAGTGCTAAAGCAAGCGCTCGCTTGATGCGCGGTCGGTTTGGGATCGCTCCCTGTCGGTGGGCGCATTGGGTTATTTTTCGTTTTTACCAGTGCACTACGACTAGTATATCAAAGGCCGTGGTATGTGCTATCCTGTATGTGGGATGGTGCATATAAAAGAGCCCTTGCTACTAATGGAAAAATGTAGCAGGTTTCCTTTCTTTGACTTTGTCAAATTTACAAAATATTTGACATCCAATAGTCGATTATTAATAAATCAATGTGCTCTAGTGGTGTCGTTAAACACACTTTAACTTTAAACAGAAAACCAATTTTATATGTTCCACAGAAATACTGAGTAAATATGATTTATAATAGAAAATATTTAATAGAGGTCTGTATAATGATGCTCTTGAAGAAAGGTATATTCGTGAGTGTCAACCGTGTATAAAGATAGCTTCTAACCGTTGCATTTATAATGATAAGAACGCCATTTCATTCCTTACATCTTGATTTTGCCAGACTACTGAAAAACATTCTTTTTATTAAATGTTTAACAAGTATAGCCCAGTTATTTTTATTGAGGAACAAACCCATATCATTTAACATCATGTCATAACATATCCTTGTAAATTTTCTGCTTTTCAGCTTTTATGATTTTCAACCAAAATTTAATAATTCTATAATGTCTATGTACAATCAAGGGAAATCTACATAATACAAAATATAAAAATACAAAATAATTTTGGGGGATTATGAGATAAAATTAAGGAAAAGTGGACATTTAAAAAATATATAAATCTACAAGGCCGATTTGAATTTGTTTTATATTACTGTATCCTATAAAATATATAATATAATATTGTGTTTGTATAAATCTGAATAGCTTTTAATTGTAAAGAGTCCTGTTTATGTGTTTGAAAATGTGGAAATACTTTAGAAACTGAACTATGCCATGCATGTACCTTTATATACCATCAGTTTAACTGTGGCTATTAATTGTTGGACTATGCGCCATTATTGAAAAAAATGTTTGATCATGCATTCTGGATCACGTTGGTACGTCCGCCGTATTGACTTCAATATGATGTCCATATTTAAAGACAAACTGTGTTATTTACAGACAAACTGTGTTATTTAAAGACAAACTGTTATTTAACGTTACGTGCACTTCTGACTTTGACTCAGCCTTAGGTTATTTGGCGATAGTGCTACCTATAGATTACAGAAACAATGTTATCTTGACTGGCCATATTTTAACCAGTTATTTCATCGTATTTATTTACTTCAGAAGCATTATATTTGCACACTCGTACCAAGTATTTAGTTTTTACTTTACATGGATCGCAAAATTGTCCAATGTTTGACATTCAGTAGCTGATGGTGAATAAATCAATGTGCTCCGGCAATGTTGTTAAACAAAACAAATACACTTTGCATGGACAGACCATCAATATTTAATCAATGTGCTCCGGCAATGTTGTTAAACAAAACAAATACACTTTGCATGGACAGACCATCAATATTTAATCAATGTGCTTCAGCAATGGTGTTAAACAAAACAAATACACTTTGCATGGACAGACCATCGGTATTTAATCAATGTGCTCTGGCAATGTTGTTAAACAAAACAAATACACTTTGCATGGACAGACCATCAATATTTAATCAATGTGCTCCGGCAATGTTGTTAAACAAAACAAATACACTTTGCATGGACAGACCATCAATATTTAATCGGTTACATGGTAAAATATTGAAATGTAAAGCCACTAAATATTACAAAATAACTTGCAGTCTGGAGCGAAATATGTCCACTATTTAGGATACTCCTTTGTCACACCATCCACCTTTGTCATTTTACGAGTTAGTATTGAATGCAGATCAACTGGTCCAAAAATATTTTTAAAATTTAAAAGACGTTGTCTTTGCTGCTTAAACAGTTTACAATCAAACACACAGTGGTAGCTGCTCTCATGTAATTACAAGAGGAGTCTGTAATGACTCCATAACGCTATACATCCGCATTTAGAGTGCTACAAGTGTATTTTAATCTAGTGAATGAACTATTTTCCTTTCCATTTCCACATAAATGGAATTAAGGCACCATGGAACATTCACGTGCTTTTGTCTTTTTCAAAAATGAGATTTGCTCACAAGATTGAATTTCTGATGGAAAGGATTTTCACAGATCAATAGTTGAATGTAAAGATGAAAGTTTTAGTAAAGGTGTTCTTAGAAATGGAATGGAGATATCGTTTTGGTTCCTTAGACTATAATGAACGCGTTGTTCAATCCTTGATGGTATACAGTTTACTAAAAAAAAACATCAGGAGCCATGCCATTAATTATTTTAAACGTAGTAAAAAAAAAAAAAAAATATTTTTTATTATTATTATTTTTTTATTATTATTATTATTATTATTATTATTATTTGGGCTTTTCTGCCTTTGGGGAGTGTAGCTAAACCTGTTTCAAACCGTGGTTTGACACCTAATAGCCGATGTATATAGTTTTTTGTGCTGGGGTGTCGTCAAACATCTATTCTATTCTAAACCTGTATCTAAGTATAGCGCGTTTCTTGGTGCAAACAATGATAGGCGTGTTATTATTCTTGTTACTTCAAGTTGAAGTTTTTCAAAATTTTACGCATCTATTACGAAAAGTCCCAAACCTCGGATGCATAATTAATAGTGGAAGAAGAATGTTGCATCAGTATGTGTCGCTCTAGAGAAAACTTTCAGTACAGAAACCATAGTTGAAAATGATTTACATATATGATGACTACGATTAGGCCATTTTGCAAGATTGTGAATGTCATTTACGTAAACTAAAAACAGAACTGGACCGAATACTGAGTCTTGCTGTATCCCAGCCATCAGCATGGGCGTATGGGGACTCTTTGATTTAGGGGGGCTGGAGGGGTTGATTTGCCCGAAATTTTACCCAGATAAAAACTGCCCGAATTTTTCCCACTGTTTTGCCCGAATTTGGGGGGGGGGGGGGGGGGCAATCGTACATCTTGAAGTTAGGAAGTACCTTAGTCGCATCATCTACCGAAGACATTGATATGGAATATTAGTTTTTAACACTTCCGTGTTTTCAAAGTCCCCTGTCGGTTGGCCTATTGGGCTATTTCTCGTTTCAGCTAGTGCACCAATGACGTGGTATGCATGGGCGTACGACCCCGGGGGGGGGGGGGGGGGGGGGGGGGTATAACAGTTGGAAAAATTCGGGCAGTTTTTATCTGGGTAAAATATCGGGCAAATCAACCCCTCCAGCCCCTCTAAATCAAAGAGTCCCCATACGCCCATGGTGGTATGTGCTATCATGTATGTGGGATTGTACATATGAATGATCCCTTGCTACTAATGGAAAACGTACCGAATATTTGCTCGCCTGAGGTGCTTACGTCGCAGGATCGAACCACCTCGGTGGATCAATTCAACATGTGACGCGCTATGCGGCATACTATGAAAGCGTTATTGTGCACAGCCTTTCACACCTAACCTGACCTGACTTTTTCATACATTTGATTTGGAACGCATTTTTGTTAAACGCGAAAATTGTATTCTAGTGAATTGAATTTTATGGATGGAATATTCTTTTGAAGATAGTTTTCAAATGTAAAATATGGTGAACCATTGTTTAGTGTTTGGATGTATCAAAGCTGCAGTTTTTCCGAACTTTAGATAAACCGACAATCACAAGTATTATGCTCGCCAAAGGCTCGCATTAAACCATTTTTATTCCTAATATATGATATTGACGATACCGAAACACGAGGGTAATAATCTCTTTATCATATAATCTCAAGCTTGATACAACGTTTTTTTGTAAACTGTATTAGCAACTTTTAATTCCAGTCGGCCATATATGTGTGTGTATAGATATATATATAAGAATTGAACGGTATATTTTTGACGTTCTAGCGATGATAAACATCAAAACCGTTTTACACACTGTATGAATGGCGTAGCACGTTAATATTGCATTAATATTGCCATTATAAAAAACTATATTAAAAACCCCAACCGAACTTTATTCCACAATGATTTACAACTCTATCACTACACAAATAAGGGAATTCCCTTAGAAAGTTACATTCGTGTTTTTTCCGTCAAATCTCCGATTCATTATACTGATTTACATAAGGTTTTATAAATTTTAATTTTTAATGTGGATAAAAAGTTATAAATTTTTAAATAACTGAACATCAACTGATAACGCAAACAGGTTTTTTTTTCTCTCAAAAATATCAAACGATAATTAATTAAGAATTTAACGATCTATATACTTAAATGGAAGATTTGTTGTAAAGTGGTTAGAGTATGAATTTTGAACTAATTAATATGAGGGAGAGCGTCGAATTATTTAGAAGATTTATCAATTACTATATTAAAATTGCAGTTGTCAAAAGTTGAATTAGTGAAAAGTGATTGTGAAGACTGACTTGAAAGGGATAAAGTGGTTTCAGTTTTACTGTGTATGTGGATTTCAAAGGAAGTTTGTGATTGTGTAATTCTATTCTCGGAAAGGACAGGTGCGTGCACGAAGGCGTATGTGTATTCGCGCGTGTAAGTTGTCGATTTCGTATTTTTGTCAAATGTGACAGAGGTGCGCTCATCTCTCTCTCTTTCGATTTGTTGAGTATTCTCTGCTATAACGTTTAACAGAAGCTTCGTTTTTGTGGCCTGCCATATACATTATGTGTCTCAGTTCAAAATCGGAGTCGTTTAAAGCCTTAATTGTGGTGGCTTAATGTAAAGTCTCCACCAAAACTTTCATGTCTGTCATTCATTCATTCGTTCATTCATTCATTCATTCATACTGGGATAAAAATAGAAATGATGGAATCCTCGGGGATTCCGTTGTTGACTTAATTGATAAAAAGTAGTTCCGGTAATAACATTCTGTTTTTATTTGTTTACCGAAAAAGTGCAGTTTTCACGTTCATGGAAGAATGAACGTTGGTTTTTTAGATTACATGATAGCATTTTAACCAATCCAGACGCCTATTACAAACCAGTAATTATAAAATGGAAAAAGAAAGAAATGTTTTATTTAACGACGCACTCAACACATTTTATTTACGGTTATATGGCGTCAGACATATGGTTAAGGACCACACAGATTTTTAGAGGAAACCCGCTGTCTCCACTACATGGGCCACTCTTTCCGATTAGCAGCAAGGGATATTTTATTTACGCTTCCTACAGGCAGGATAGCACAAACCATGGCCTTTGTTGAACCAGTTATGGATCACTGGTCGGTGCAAGTGGTTTACACCTACCCACTGAGCCTTGCGGAGCACTCACTCATGGTTTGGAGTCGGTATCTGGATTAAAAATCCCATGCCTCGACTGGGATCCGAACCCAATACCTACCAGCCTGTAGACCGATGGCCTAACCACTACGCCACCGAGGCCGTTTATAAAGTGGAATATATATATATATATATATATATATATATATATATATATATATATATATATATATATATATATATATATATATATATATATATATATATATATATATATATATATATACTCTTCAAAAAAAAGAAACGCAAAAGGGTACAAATGGGTTATAACTCCGATTTTATGTTTCCTACCGGTTCATGCTTTGTGAATATAAGGTCGTTGCATGTCCCAAACACATTCCCACGGTTACATTCGATAAAATGCAGCTACTGTACAATAAAGTTCCAAAATGTGAATATTCGCAAAAACGCAGCCACGTGCAAACCATGTCACCACTGCACGTGCGTTGTCTGCACGTGCAACATGAACACCGACAGTATAAAAGTGCAGGGTGTTCGCTTGCCTGGCCTCTGTATCTGGCCGACAGTTGACAATCCAGGACATGCCACGTCTCAGTGAACCGCAGAGAAACAATGCCATCGGCCGACTAGACGCAGGCGAATCCAGAACGGCCGTTGCCAGGGCATTCCATGTGTCCCCAAGCACCATCTCCAGACTGTGGGACCGTTACCAGCAACATGGATCAACACGTGACCTCCCTAGATCCGGTCGACCACGGGTCACTACCCCCGGACAGGACCGCTACATCCGGGTACGCCACCTTCGGGAACGATTGACTACTGCCACCTCCACAGCCGCAGCAATACCAGGTTTGCGCAGGATATCCGACCAGACCGTACGGAACCGCCTACGTGAGGTAGGAATTCGTGCCAGACGTCCAGTTCGAGGTGTCATCTTAGCACCACAACACCGTCGACTCCGACTGCAGTGGTGCCAGATTCATCGACAATGGCCTCAACTGCGATGGAGACAGGTGTGGTTCAGTGACGAGTCCCGATTTCTGCTCCGACGTCATGATGGAAGATGTCGCGTGTATAGGCGTCGTGGTGAACGTTATGCGGCAAACTGCGTGCAGGAAGTGGACAGATTCGGCAGGGGTAGTGTCATGGTGTGGGCAGCCATCTCACACACTGGCAGAACTGACCTGGTCCACGTGCAGGGCAATCTGAATGCACAGGGCTACATTGACCAGATCCTCCGGCCACACATCGTTCCAGTTATGGCCAACGCCAACGCAGTGTTCCAACATGACAACGCCAGGCCTCACACAGCACGTCTCACAACGGCTTTCCTACAGAACAACAACATTAATGTCCTTCCTTGGCCATCGATATCAACGGATTTGAACCCAATTGAGCATCTATGGGACGAGTTGGACCGACGCCTCCGACAGCGACAACCACAGCCCCAGACCCTGCTCGAGCTGGCAGCAGCCTTGCAGGCCGAGTGGGCCACCATCCCCCGGGACGTCATCCGTACTCTGGTTGCTTCAATGGGCAGGCGGTGCCAGGCAGTTGTCAACACACGCGGAGGCCACACCTGGTATTGACTCCAGATGACCTTGACCTTGGTGGTGTGTCCTATCACTTACTCACAATGGACTAGAGTGAATTGTGAACAATCCTGCAACATTTGGTAATTATCGGACTCACCATTCAATAATTAAATCAATTCTCCAAATGTTACGACAATGTGGTTTTGCGTTTCTTCTTTTGAAGAGTATATATATATATATATATATATATATATATATATCATATTTAATTATTGTTAGGTGAAAAAAAAAACACGTCCCTCCCCTCAAATTTGTGTTTGTTTGTTTGTTTTCTTTAATGACACCACTAGAACACATTGATTAATTAATCATCGGCTATGGAACGTCACACATTTGGTAATTCTGACGTACCCTAGTGGTAATAAGCTCGCTTGATGTGCGGTTGGTTTGGGATCGATCCCCGTCGGTGGGCCCGTTTGAGCTAATTCTCGTTCCAGCCAATGCACCACTACTGGTATATCAACGGTTGTGTTGTGTGCTACCCTACCTGTGGGATGGTGCATATAAAAGCTACTAATAAAAAAATGTAGCAGATTTCCTCTCTAAGACTTACCAAATAGTAAATTAATAAATCGTTAATAAATAGTGGGATCGTTAAACAAAACAAACTTTAAACTCTATATACACTTTACCACAGATAGAAAGGAACATACCACGGTCTTTGACCAGTTGTAATGCACTGGTTGAAACGAGAAAAACCCAATCAGTTCAGTGGATCCACCGAGGTGGTTCGTTCCTGCGACGCAAGCATCTCAAGCGAGCACTGAATCAACTGAGCTAAATCCCGCCCCATAAATCAATAATAAAAACTAAAACCAAAAGTGTAGCGAGAGACCGTGTTTGTCAACCCTCCTTGTAAATCTTAAGGCAATAAATAAACATGTAATAAACTTGTCCAGGTCCCCGTTCCACGAAGCGGACTTAGCCCTAAGATCAACTTAAGTGCACAGGGTAGCTATGTGCTTAAGGTAATCTTAGGACTAAGATCGCTTCGTGGAACGGGGCCCTAGACGTGCCTGTGGTGTCCAAATGGTGGAATGCGTCAGGACCACTATTAGTTTTAAGTCCGTTGTTTTCAACTAGAAGATGAAAATTATGTTCAGCCGTCTTTTATTAACTAGTGATGGCACGGGACGTAGCCCGGTGGTAAAGTGCTCCCTTGATGCGTGGTCAGTCTAGGATCGATCCCCGTCAGTGGGACCATTGGGCTGTTTCTTGTTCTAGCCAGTGCACCACGACTGGTATATTAAAGACCGTGGTATGTGCTATACTGTCTGTGGGGTTGTGCATATAAAAGATCCCTTGCTACTAATGGAAACATATAGTTGGTTTCCTCTCTAAAACTATATGTAAAAATATACAAAATGTTTGACAACCAATAGCCGATGACTAATAAATCAATGTACTCACTTGGTGTCGGTAATTAAAACAAACTTTAATTTTCATTAATTAGTCGATGCAGTTTGCCAGTAGGGAATGCACTACAAAGTAGAGAAACTCCGCAGTGTCTATATTTAGAAGTTGAATCTAGCGTCTGTATGATTAACAACTTGGTTTTATGTCGCATCTAGAGTAGCTACTGCACAACTGTATTTCATTTTTGAGTACTTGTTGTAAATAGCATGGCCATAAACTAGCAATATTGCTCTGTTGGACAATAATGCACTAGGGAACTAGGAAGTTATATAACTTTCATTTCCATTAGTAAACGCTTTAGCATTTTTCCTCCTGTCTAACTTTGTAGAGAGAAACAGTTTTGACTGTGAGTTTGGGCAGTGATGAAATGCCTTAAGCCTGTGAGAGAAACTATTTCAAACCATATAAAGCTGCCATGATTACAACGTAAGTACTTTTTATGAGAATGTTGTAAAGTGAAGTTTGTCAAAGCATTCGCAGGAGTTTGTAAATGAACTAGTATGGACAAATGTAACTCGATAAAACGTAAATAAAAAACAGGAAAAGAAAAACAACGACAGCGAGAGAAAAGAAAGAAAGAACTGTTTTATTTAACGACGCACTCAACACATTTTATTTACGGTTATATGGCGTCAGACATATGGTTAAGGACCACACATATTTTGAAAGGAAACCCGCTGTCGCGACTACATGGGCTACTCTTTTCGATTAGCAGCAAGGGATCTTTTATTTGCGCTCCCCACAGGCAGGATAGCACAAACCATGGCCTTCGTTGAACCAGTTATGGATCACTGGTCGGTGCAAGTGGTTTACACCTACCCATTGAGCCTTGCGGAGCACTCACTCAGGGTTTGGAGTCGATATCTGGATTAAAAATCCTATGCCTCGACTGGGATCCGAACCCAGTACCTACCAGCCTGTAGACCGATGGCCTAACCACGACACCACCGAGACCGGTACCGAGAGAAAAGAGAAACAAGAAAAAGAAATTTTAAAAGAAAGAAAGAAAAACAAATATTAAGGAAATAATTGAAGTTTTATTTATTTATTTATTTATTTTATTATTATTATTTTTTTAATTATTATTTTTTTCGGGGGGGGGGGGGAGGGGAGGGTATTTTCAAAATAAGCTTTGTTCTCTTTACAAAAGTACATAAACAAGTTAACAGCAAGCATCTTTTACCTGAATATTTTTTTAATACTATTTTGCCATTATAATCTACGATACAAACAATTCTTTCAAATTAATGTTTTGTAAAATGTTTTACTGATTATTTTGAAAACTACATCTTTCTGTAATTCAGATTTTTTATTTTGTCCTCTGTATGTAGTACTTAATATTAAAAGTCAACCAGTTTATAAATTTATTTTCTAATTTTTTTGTAATTTCGAACAATATTGTATTTTTATCTAATGTAGTATTTTCGCCATTGTTGACAATCCATTGTTCAATAGCTTTCCAAAGTTCTAATACCTTTGGGCATTGATAAAACAATGTTTTTAATGTTTCTGGTTGGATATGACAAAAATTACAAATATTTGAGTCTATTTATTTAATTTTATATAAGAAAGTGTTTGTTGGTGTTATTATTTGTAGAATCCTATACTAGAACCATAGTGAAGAGGGATGTTTAAATATTGTAAAAGGTAGGCTGTAATATTGTCCCCATTCATGACAGGACTTTACTTGAAGCGTTTAGGAGTTTATACATATCTTGACATATCTTGATGTTTAATTTGAATGTTTTTCGGGGTATTGCTTTACCCATTTTAAATGGCGTCGATCCGAGTTTAAAAGTAGAGGGACACCAGAAGCTAAGGGACACATGGCCACTGTATGAAAGGGTAGCCCATTCGCTGAGCCAGTGGTATGGAAACGCCCTTGCAGTTAATGGACGACGGAATGGCTCACTTACAGATATCTCGCTAATTAGAAATTAAATATTGAAAAGTGTATATTTGATAAAACTTGTCATTTTAAAGAATTGTTTGTATCTTAGATTACAATGGCAAAATAGTATTAAACAATATGCTATCATTTAGGTATGCTGGGCTCGACCACAGTCCAGAATGCTTAGTGTTTGTTTTGCTTGCATGGTTATCCGAAGCCAGATTGCAAAAACATTATATCCTAATCAAACCATAATCAAAGATAAAATATAGAAAAGACGTTTCACGTACACCATGCAGGTTGCAGGTAGGTGCCCTGCTTAGTAAAAACAAGTCAAACAATCTTGGATTGTTTATACATTTGCATTCTATCGGCAACCAAGCAAGCTGTGGGTAAATGGCTCCTGTATACACAACCTGCAATGCTTTATTCAGGTATGGAACCTACTTTTCATTACCTGTTACTGCCCCTGATTATTTTTTTCCTGTTTGAAAACGTACAGTAAAATTCGATACTGGCCCTTAAATTGTTGTTACTAGTACAAAATATGTAAATTTAAGACACATTCCTTGAAAAAAAGAAAAGAAAAAAAAAAAAACTTTAAAAGCAGTCAAACTGGACGCGTTTATCCCATAAAACATACTATGACATGCTGTTCGTCAAATGTTATTTATATTATCACTTGCAATATATAGGACAAGCATGGGCTAAGCGGTCTTTACGAATTAATGGATATCGTAGCGACATCAATTTATATCTATGTAACTATATATTAGATAATACCAACTTTAATACTAATTGTCATTCCATATAAAACTTTCTTTTACCCCATTTGAACAGTTGTTTAGCAATGGTGAACACCACCGCCAAGTAAGTGAAACATTTTGGATACACGAATTACAAACTAAAACACCGCATGGACTTCATGACAACATTTTATTTAATGTAAATATATCTTTATCACTTAGTAACATTACAAATATACAGTATTGTAAAGTGGGATTACTTTGTATTTCTGTACATTGAAACAATGTTTATATACAATGTTAGATAATTTAATAATCTTGTCTTTATACTAATTTAATAACATAGCTAAGAAATGCACTTAAGCCTATGCACTATTATTATTATTATCTTTTTATTCTTAAACTGTGATTTGTATTTTACTGTTTTGATTGGAATTGGTAGCGAGTTTAATATTCTATTTATAACCCATTAGTCGATTTCAATTTATATCACTAAACTCATTTGCTAAAGGTCCAGCGACCAGAACGTTTTGACCAAAATTAATAGTTGAACCTGCTATAACGGCTACAAAATACATTGACCATTTTGTTTTTGTCTGTTCATTGGATAGCTGAACTTGTCATAACGGTAACAAGATATATGTATGATATATGCGATGTTGTCAGTCATCATTTTTTGAAGTAAGACAAATACATAACTTACATATTCATCCGACTCATCAACACTAAAAGGACAAAGCAGTTTGTGGCAGTCTGCCACGATGTTTTTCAGTCATTACACATTGGGAAACTGGCCCTTTTGTTAGTATATAACGAGTTCTTACCTGTAACATTTAGCGTTTCGTGGACTAATTTAATAGGTAACAGAATCCAGTAGAAAACAATAAAAGGTAAAAGTCTTTTTCAAACAGTTAATAGTAGTCTTTCAACAAAACGTGTTCATTTTATGCTCTGAGTAACATTTCTATGTAGAACAAATATTGGTGTGGGATGTTTCTTCTCTTATTTAATATTTTTGTGAAGACTGTCGAAACATTTATACATCCCACTGTATTAGTAGTTTTCATAGTAAACGTTCTGAGGTGCTTTTATTTACCTTTATATAACAACCACCTGACTATATATTATGTTAGAAATCAAAATACAATAACGGCTACGTAAACAATTCGTATTCGTTGCAGGTTCCAGGGCGGTGTTGAAGGTTGTTTCAAGCATTGCTTAATAAAGAAATACGATGATAAAAGAGCCTTGAGCTTTCTGTTTCTAGCGATATGTTTTGGTGCCCTTACCACAAGTTACACTTACTACGTCATGCTCGGTGATAACGGGCGTGCGAACCGTTTCTCAATGAAACCCATGCCCGCGAACTATCGACGTAGCAACGACAGCAAACAGTTCACGGTCAGCGAACAGAGATATGACAACACAATAGTGAGCACCCCCTCGCTGGTCATGTTCACCACCTGGTCTGACGATATGGATGGAAGAGTGAGGAACAACACTTGCTACAACTGGGGATCCTTGAGACCTCTGGTTCACCTTGTCCTCTTCACAAACAGCTCTTCGGCTGCTGGGCAATGCAAGAAAAACGGCTGGACGATTCTTCCTCTCACACAGACAGCTGCTGGAGGGGCACCTGTTCTCAAGTTCATGTTCTCCGAGATCATCTCAAGGTTCAACTCGACGCTGTACGGCTACTCAAACGGAGACATCCTGTTCGGAGACGACCTTCTCCAGACTTTGTCGGCAGTCCACGTGACATTCAGGACTCAGACGAGTCCACTTCTTGTCGTAGGCGTCAGAAGAAACGTCATCAACGTAACATCACTGGAGGCCTCATCTTCCAAGAACCTTCGGGAGGCAGCAAAGAAGAGAGGAACGCTATTCATCAGCGTATCTCAAGATTATTTCATTACTAACAAGGCATTTCCATGGGACGGGATCCCCGAGGTGGTGGTAGGACGAGTTGCCTATGACAACTGGCTGGTGTTGGATTCTATTCACAGGGGTCATACAGTCATAGACGCTACGGACACCATTACTGCGGTTCATCAGACGACCCACAAGGGCAATTATCAAGGAAATTCAAACCCACAGACACGATACAATAGCAAACTGCTGTCTCGGCACCATAAGACTATTCACTACGAAGCAGGATCTACAGAGTGTGTTACGATCATGACGAAGTATTCGGTGAACGGTGAAATATTTACTTTGAAAAGAAAAAGTGTCCCAAAATTTTGTAAAACACCTTATGGTTGAAGTAAATATTTTACTTGCAACTGTGTTGTATGTTAACCTATTAATCAAGCATTGGTTATTGTTTGTTTGGTTGTTGGTTTGCTGGGGTGTTGTTGGGGGTTTTTGTTGTTGGTTTTTTTGTTGTTTATTTTTTTTTGGGGGGGGGGTTGGGGGATGTTTTACAGAAAAAAATCTTTTTTGTAAAGTTTATTGACCCCAGAAACAACGTTTGTAGTGTTAGGGTTGGGGGTCCTGATATCACTACCTTAGTCATGTTATAGGTTAGAAATTGTATATACTATATAAACTGAAAATATATACGTGTACACACACACACACACACACACACACACACATATAGAGAGAGAGAGAGAGAGAGAGAGAGAGAGAGAGAGAGAGAGAGAGAGAGAGAGTACTTACACTAGTAATAAGCCATCAATAAGTACATGGTGGGTAGTGATTAAGCCATCAATGATGCCATGGTGGGTAGTGATTAAGCCATCAGTGGGTCCATGGTGGGTAATGATTAAGCCTTCAATGCCATGGTGGGTAGTGATTAAGCCATCAGTGGGTCCATGGTGGGTAATGATTAAGCCATCAATGATGCCATGGTGGGTAGTGATTAAGCCATCAATGATGCCATGGTGGGTAGTGATTAAGCCATCAATGATGCCATGGTGGGTAATGATTAAGCCATCAATGATGCCATGGTGGGTAGTGATTAAGCCATCAATGATGCCATGGTGGGTAATGATTAAGCCATCAATGATGCCATGGTGGGTAATGATTAAGCCATCAATGATGCCATGGTGGGTAGTGATTAAGCCATCAATGATGCCATGGTGGGTAGTGATTAAGCCATCAATGATGCCATGGTGGGTAGTGATTAAGCCATCAATGATGCCATGGTGGGTAGTGATTAAGCCATCAATGGGTGCATGGTGGGTAGTGATTAAGCCATCAGTGAGTACATGGCGGGTAGTGATTAAGCCATCAATGAGTACATGGTGGGTAGTGATTATGCCATCAATGGGTACATGGTGGGTAGTGATTAAGCCATCAATGAGTACATGGTGGGTAGTGATTAGGCCATCAATGAGTACATGGTGGGTAGTGATTAAGCCATCAATGAGTACATGGTGGGTAGTGATTAAGCTATCAATCAGTACATGGTGGGTAATGATTAGGTCATCAGTGAGTCCATGGTGGGTAGTGATTAAGCCATCAGTGAGTCCATGGTGGGTAGTGATTAAGCCATCAATGAGTTCATGGTGGGTGCTGATTAAGCCATCAGTGAGACCATGGTGGGTAGTGATTAAGCCATCAATGAGTCCATGGTGGGTAGTGATTAAGCCATCAATGAGTACATGGTGGGTAGTGATTATGCCATCAATGGGTACATGGTGGGTAGTGATTAAGCCATCAATGAGTACATGGTGGGTAGTGATTAGGCCATCAATGAGTACATGGTGGGTAGTGATTAAGCCATCAATGAGTACATGGTGGGTAGTGATTAAGCTATCAATCAGTACATGGTGGGTAATGATTAGGTCATCAGTGAGTCCATGGTGGGTAGTGATTAAGCCATCAGTGAGTCCATGGTGGGTAGTGATTAAGCCATCAATGAGTTCATGGTGGGTGCTGATTAAGCCATCAGTGAGACCATGGTGGGTAGTGATTAAGCCATCAATGAGTCCATGGTGGGTAGTGATTAAGCCATCAATGAGTCCATGGTGGGTAGTGATTAGGCCATCAGTGAGTACATGGTGAGTAGTGATTAGGCCATCAGTGGGTACATGGTGGGTAGTGATTAAACCATCAATGAATCCATGGTGGGTAGTGATTAAGCCATCAATTAGTCCCTGGTGGGTAGTGATTAAACCATCAATGAATCCATGGTGGGTAGTGATTAAGATATCAATGAAACAATGGTGGGTAGTGATTAAGCCATCAATGAGTACACGGTGGGTAGTGATTAAGCCATCAATATGTACATGGTGGGTAGTGATTAGGCCATCAATGAAACAGTGGTGGGTAGTGATTAAGCCATCAGTGAGTCCATGGTGGGTAGTGATTAAGTCATCAATGAGTACATGGTGGGTAGTGATTAAGCCATCAATGAATCCATGGTGGGTAGCGATTATGTCAACACTTAGTCCGTGGTGGGTAGTGATTAAACCATCAATGAATCCATGGTGGGTAGTGATTAAGCCATCAATGAGTCCATGGTGGGTAGTGATTAAGCCATTGGACTAAGGCTGGTAGTTACCGGGTTCGCCTCCCGGTATCGATTTCCACTCAGAGCGAGTTTAATCACTCAATCTGTAGGATGAAGTAAGGCCACTACACTATAGACCGACGTCTCTTTCACTAAGCACTAACAACCAACCACTAACCTTCTGCCCACGAGTCTGCATCTGCATCATTAAATAATGATATGGTATGGTATAGGGATAACGTACACATTCAGATCAAGCTGTATTAGCGCATGCCTGTCATGGGCACAGGTGCCGACCTCGGCTGGCTCCTCCGTCAAGGACAGGAAAGGGTTGGAGTGGGTGGGAGAAGGTACCGCCTGCACTGGCAGGTGCAAGGGAGCACCAGCAGCCCGACTGGGGTCGGTAGCAGGTGGAGGTCAAATAAACATGTAATTTAAGCTTTAAAAACTAATAGTAGTGATAGTAATATATTCTGGCGGAACTCAGCGAAGATTGTCGAAAACTAACTCGAAAATCAGCGATTATGTTTAGCACGTGTATCACGCTTAATGCCCGACACTCACTTCTGAGGATTTTCTGACCGATTACATTCAGGTTAGGTCCGAAAGGTTTTGTAAATATTCTACGCTATTTTAACCAATATTTTAATTTAAAAAGATAAAATAGAATAATGGATTATGTTGGACAATGCACTCGGAAGATTATTGAAAAATAATTAATTCCACCCTACGGGGCTCATGAATCTACAAACCCTCGTACATTCTCCATTACTTAAGGCCCGAAACACACCGAACCTGTGTGTGGGACTCGCGAGTCTGGCGGGTGAAAAGTTAGCGGAAGTTCTATGTCGTCTGCTGCTAGATCTGTAGTTCGCGCCAGCACAGACGCAGTTCGACTGGTACCTTACTTGCCAAGCCCAGACCAATCTCCCGTGTGTTTTGTGCTTAACGAAGTCAACAAAATTACAACTGTTATACTAGACGTAGCGAAAACTGTATTAGCAACCAAAAGTGTGCAGTTTTAAATATATTTGACGTGTCAAATGTTGCATACACTCGGTGGAGCACCTGTCTAATGTCACTTTATAGTTATTAAAACGGTCAATAGGAAACATAATAATGGACCCGGTCCCTATTCTCAAGGACAGGACAGCACTCTCCACATCTCTTGTTATATACCCAAATGAGCCAATGTATACAGTTTTTAAATATATCCACTGCAGACCCTGCCAAATGTGTGTCAAGATAATAAAACAAAGCAGAATATTTAATAGATGTAGTCCTTCTTTTGACAGACAGGACTGCACATACCACATTTTATATTACACCAGTAGAGAAGCCTAGTGAACCAAATTATATAGTTTTACATAATTTACATCCAGTACAACACCTTTCAAATGTCCATTCCAATTTCCTGTTAAAGATATTAAAACCAAAAAAAACCCAACAGAACAATGGATGCAGCCCCTCTTTCCAGTCAGCACAGCACCTACCCTATATCTAATGAGATAATTTGCAACACTTGCCAAATTTCTGTTGAAGGTATTAAAACAAAAAAGCACAATAATGGGTGCTATCCCTCTTTCCACCGACAGGACAGCACATACCCTATATCTAATGAGATAATTAGTACTTTTACATATATACAGTGCAGCACTTGCCAGCTATCTGTTAAAAGTATTAAAACAAAAATAGCAGAACAATGGATGAAGCCTCTTTTCAGACAGGACATCACATACCATATTTCTAATGAAATAATTTGTACAGTTTTAGATACATCTAGTGTAGCACTTACCATATATCTGTTAGTGTTATTAAAACAAAAAGAGCAGAACAATGGGTGTAGCCCCTATTTCCACGGATAGATCAGTACATACTATATATCTAATGAGATAATTCATACAGTTTTAGATATATTCAGTGCAGCACTTGCCTGATGTCTCCTTCCTGCCGGTGCACAACGACTGGTATATCAAAGGCCGTGGTATGTGCTATCCTGTCTGTGGGTTGGTGCATATATAAGAGCCCTTGATATTAATAGAAACATGAAGCGGGTTTCATCTCTAAAACTATCTGAAAATTACCAAATGTTTGACATCCAATAGCCGATGATTAAAAATCAATGTGTTCTAGTGGTGTCTCTAATGAACTAATCTGTACAGTTTTACACATAACCAGTGCAGAATTTGCCAGATATCTGTTAGAAAGCAGAACAATGGATGTAGCCTTTCTTTCCACAGACAGGACAGTACATACCATATATCTACTGTCATATTTCGTACAGTTTTATAGCTACCTACTGCAGCAGTTGCATATTTCCTGTTAAAGGTATTGAAACAAAACAAAAGCAGAACAATGGATGCAACCAATCTTTCCAGACAGGGCAGCACGTACCCTATATCTAATGAAATAATTTGTACAGTTTAAGATATATCCAGTGCAGCACTTGCCAGATATCTGCTAAAGTTATTAGTACTGTGAACACGGAAATGACAGCAATGGCTGCGGTTCCTATTGTAGCAGACGATGGCCGATCATCGGGGGCACTGGTAAATAATCGCTTGTATTTCGTCGAGTTTGTCTTGTTCATTATCAGATGTCTGGAGGACTGTTTCGCCATTTCTTTTAACACTGTCAGTTCGACAGGCGTGTGGATAACCACGCATCGACAAAAACGCGCGGTCCCATTACTCTGATCAGACGAATTGGATGACGGATTGAGACAACGTTTTTTATTGGTTGACATAGTGGCCATTTTGGTTGTTGGGTCTATCGGGGGAGATGTAGTTGATGGAATTGGAGTTTCTGGAGCTCGTTTTGTTGTTGGGGCTGTTGTTGTTGTTGTTGTTGTTGTTGGGGCTGTTTTTGTTGTTGGGGCTGATTTTGTTGTTGGAGCTGTTGTTGTTGTTGTTGGAGCTGCTGTTTTTGTTGTTGGAGCTACTTTTGTTGTTGGAGCTGCTGTTTTTGTTGTTGGAGCTGTTTTTGTTGTTGGAGCTGTTGTTGATGCTGTTGTCTTTGACGATGTATCACTGCTGAGTGTCGGTGAATATCTTGTTGACGATGTGGCTTCAGTAGGTTCAGTCGTGACCGTATCTGAAGAAAAACAATAACAAACCCTCATCACATATCCACAACATATGGTGTGCGGGCGGCCTGCTGTATTCGGGGGGGGGGTTTTAGTTTTTGGGCGTGTTGCTGTTGTTGTTGATGATGATGTTGTTAATTTGTCGAATCGTTCAGATGCATCGTGCAGCGTGCAATATAAAATTCTGATGATTTTGCGACTGCCGCACGCCAGACGCCAACCGTGACCCTGATCTCTATTAACGCATTTATATCCAATAAAGGTTCAGGCACGTCTACCCTGGGTCCAATCGCTGGGTATGCTAGTTAATTAGTCCAGGGCAGAAGGATACCAACCATTCGACATGTGCTTAGATCAACAGAAGGTTCAACCACGTCTATCATGGACACACACTCCTAATTTCCCAGGAATGTCCAAAACAGGATTCGTGTGCATGTGAAAGCGTCCTTACATGTAAGAAATAATAATAGTGTATGCTAAATATCAATTAACGAGTAGTAGATACATTCAGCAGTTTTCTTTAAATAAAAAAATAATAAAATACAGCTTCCTCCTTTGTCAGGTGTGGACGTTGTTGCAGGTTCTTAAAGTTACTCATTTAAACCGAAACAATGTTTAAAAAACATTTGTGATGAAAACGTGCTAAAACAATATGATACAAACAAATAATTACCAAACGTCTACAGGCTTTTAATTAATATTGTTAATATGTCTCTCTCTGTAAAGCTACATGTCATACTTTATATTTATTTTTAATTATGTGTCAATTTCATATCGTATGTGCAATGGCTTTACACTGGAAATAACATATCTCTATCTCACTCTCTCACTCTCTCTCTCTGTCTCTCTCTCTCTCTCTCTCTCTGTCTCTCTCTCTCTATCTCTCTCTCTCTCTCTCTCTCTCTCTCTCTCTCTCTCTCTCTCTCTCTCTCTCTCTCTCTCTCTCTCTCTGTCTCTCTCTCTCTCTCTCTCTCTCTCTCTCTCTCTCTCAAAATATTTATTTAGTTTCCATGTAAATAATGTTAATTTGTTCTATTTATATTTGATAGAGACCGGGCACACGTGCTGGGGTATCTTTAAATATAAAACCTCTTCCCTTCCCAGGTACATAATGCCACATTATTCTATTCTAGGTGGTAAGTGAATAATATTGCCCCTTCCCCTCACCCCCTTTTTATGATATGATCATATTGGATTAGCCCTAACTTACGACAATTCAGCAGGATGTACTTCCAGTTAAACGTATCTCCGTTCATTGTGTTACAGAGGACTACAACTCGCGAGTTTGACACACATATCGCCTCCACGTCAGCAGGATTTGTGAGTTGACTTAACAGTGGGTGTTGCCAGTAAAAACACTGTTCTTCTTTTACGATCTGCTCAAAAATGTCTAGGTTATCATCGTGGGCTGAGAGAATAGAAAAATTTGTATCTGGAATTAGAAACGAAACACAAATGTGGTAAGATATAACTATTTAGGTATTTAGTATGTTAAAGGAAAAAAGAACATCATTTACTTGAGGCTGAAACAAAAACATAGGACCAAATGTATCTTTGATCGCTCTAGGTTTATTGTTTTACCATTGTAAGGAGTGTCCATTTAATAGACGTTCAGGCTCTATTAGAGTAAGCAATGTCGATTAGAGTAACACAAGTCCTAGACTGTATTAGTGTAGACAATGTCCCCCTAATAAACGATCCAGATATTAGTACTGAAAACAATGTCTGTATAACAAAAGTGCCAGCTTTTATTAGTGGAGACAAAATCCATTTATCAATATCAATGCAAGAAAAGGTTCCAGGATTTATTAGTGTAGACAATGTCTACCTTACAAAAGTTCCTGATTTTATTAGTGAAGACAATTTCTATGTTAGGCTCCATGTGTTATTAGTATAAATAAGTTTCTATTTTATAAAGTCTCCAGGTTTACTGATATAAATAATATCTATATAACAAACGGTTTATTAATGTAAGCAATGTCTATTAAACAAAGATTCCAGGTTTCATTACTTTAAACGTTGTCCTTTCAATGCAGGTTTCAAGTTGGGATAGTTTTGAGGAGGGCAATTTTGTCACTGACATAACTTTTTAAAAAAACAAGAGATTTGTCTGTTATTAACCTCTGTCCACAAAGCCAGGCGTATGTTCCTAGGAAAGCGTGATTCAACAATAGATGCAAGTATGACCATCTAGTTAAAATTGTATTAAAATGTCTTTACATAATTACAAGGTGGCACGTTGCACGCCTCGTATCTCAGTGAAGTGTTGGTTGTGAAGCACCAGGGTCTGGTCTGGGATGATAGAATGTTACGACAGTAAGCCTGGTTGACTATTTAGTTAAAACACAACGGAACTCTTTCTATACACTTACGACAAGGTGGCACGTTGCATGCCTCGTATCGCAGTGAAGTGTTGGTTGTGAAGCACGCACCAGGGTTTGGGATACTAGAGGGTTACGACAGTGAGTCTGGTTGACTAGTTAAAACACAATGAAACTGTTTTATATACTTACGACAAGGTGGCACGTTGCACGCCTCGTATCGCAGTGAAGTGTTGGTTGTGAAGCACCAGGGTCTGGTCTGGGATGATAGAGGGTTATGACAGTAAGCCTGGTTGACTATTTAGTTAAAACACAATGAAACTGTTTTTATATACTTACGACAAGATAGCACGTTGCAAGCCTCGTATCTCAGTGAAGCACCAGGGTCTGGTCTGGGATGACGGAGGATTACGACAGTAAGCCTGGTTGACTATTTAGTTAAAAACACAATCAAACTGTTTGTATACACTTACGACAAGGTGGCACGTTGCAAGCCTCGTATCGCAGTGAAGTGTTGGTTGTGAAGCACCAGGGTCTGGTCTGGGATGACAGAGGGTTACGACAGTAAGCCTGGTTGCTGTACCCATTAGGAAACTGTTTCCATAACTTGAACGCGTGTTTATGAGGTACATCCTCGCTCCACGTTTGGCATGTTTGTCCTGAGATGGTTTTACCGATTCTGCCTTCGTACTGGTCTCCAGAATTTCCGTATGTGCATATGTCCTCTGTGTGAAATAACAAGGCATGAATCAATAATAACCAAAAGGGAGACACAGACAATATTGTAAGTACATGAAATTAAGTATGCCAATTGTAGTTGATTTGGCTCATGATTTCTTAGCAGTAATATGCAATTTTATTGTTTCAGTTTTCCGGTTGTTTTGTAGGTTTGTTTATTGGTTTAAGAGTTATAGTGATTTCTTTTCGTGGGGGAGGGGTGTGTGTGTGTGGAGGGGGGGGGGGGGCTGGTGGGGGGGGGGGGGTGGGGGGTGAGGGTATGTTTTAATATTTAATAACCACTTACAATATTAGACAGAACTCCCACCATGGTCAACTACTTACTACAGTACAAGATTGGACAGAACTCCCAGGATTTCCCCAGTGAAGTGTAGCACCACGGTCAACTACTTACTACAGTACCAGATTGGACAGTACTCCCAGGATTTCCCCAGTGAAGTGTAGCACAGTGGTCAACTATTTACAACTGTACAAGATTGGACAGTACTCCCAGGATTTCCCCAGTGAAGTGTACAACCACGGTCAACTACTTACTACAATACAAGAATGGACAGTGCTGCCAGGATTTCCCCAGTGAAGTGTAGCACAGTGGTCAACTACTTACTACAGTACAAGATTGGATAGTACTCCCAGGATTTCCCCAGTGAAGTGTAGCACCACGGTCAACTACTTACTACAGTACAAGATTGGACAGTACTGCCAGGATTTCCCGAGTGAAGTGTAGCACAGTGGTCCACTACTTACTACAGTACAAGATTGGACAGTACTGCCAGGATTTCCCCAGTGAAGTGTAACACCACGGTCAACTACTTACTGCAGTACAAGACTGGACAGTACTGCCAGGATTTCCCCAGTGAAGTGTAGCACCACGGTCAAATACTTACTACAGTAAAAGATTGGACAGTACTGCCAGGATTTCCTCAGTGAAGTGTAGCAGTGTGGTCAACTACTTACTACAGTACAAGATTGGACAGTACTCCCAGGATATCCCTAGTTAAGTGTAGCACCATGGTCAACTACTTACTACAGTACAAGATTGGACAGTACTCCCAGGATTTCCCCAGTGAAGTGTAGCACAGTGGTCAACTATTTACTACAGTACGAGATTGGACAG
>NC_054712.1:1847065-1857065 GCF_016097555.1 Gigantopelta aegis | reverse complement strand
ATAAATCAATGTGTTCTAATGGTGTCGTTAAACAAAAACATTTTTTTTTTATCCACTCAAGTTTTTATTTTTATTTTTCAAATATGCTGATAGCGTTCAATTAAGACGAGTCTGCAGATTTGGGGATATATGCAAATGTATGCAGCAACAAACCAGAAAATATGTTTCCCTAGTACCTATTTCCTGTACCAGCTCCCATTAAACGCAGGACCGTACCGTGGTCTGGGCATAGGGGTGCGGGTGGGGGCGAAAATTAACCTAACTGACCATTTGCTCTATAATTTCCATGGACATCTATTTTATATGAATAACCTAATATTGCATTTTAAAATAATAATAATATTTAAAAAAAAAAAAAAGGTTTGGCCTCAGCAGGTTAGGTGGGTTATGGTATGTAACAGGAGCCAATTTCACTAAACATCGTAAATTTATGTTTAAGTGTAAAACTTACACCTGTCGTACGTTTCCCTTTACGTGTACGTTTACTCCATTTCACGAAGCCGGTCGTAGAAATACTACTAACTTACTTTGCACGTAAATCTACGTCTGTTTTCTTTTGCAACTTATTTAGCAGAAAGTTGACATCTAAAGCCGATTATTAATAAATCGATGTGCTCTAGTACTGTCGTTAAACAAAACAAACTTATAACTTCGTCGACCCCCCGTACCGGTGACATTTTTTTCCCAATATGCCACCGGACCTACCTAAGCCAGGCGTTTGAGGGGGGCGGTCGTTTAGGCTTATGGTGAGGCACTTCGTACCTTACACGAAGGCGCGAACCGCCCGAGTTGCTTAGGTAGGTCCGGTGGCATATTGGGAAAAAAATGTCACCGGTAGGGGGGGTCGACCGACCCCCCATTAGCTACGGGCCACGCCCCGAAACATGCTTTTTTAATCAACTATTTCACTTTGGTGGTTTGTCTTAAAATATTAAAACAAAATTTTTTTTTTTTAACATTTAAAGCTGCCGTAGTTAAAGCTGCCGTGTTTATATTATTATTATTATTATTATTATTATTATTAACATTAAACTGTCCTGAAAACGCGTCTCTTCGCGTCTTCATTACGAATATATGTGGATCCCTTTCGGACCTCGGCTCATTTGCCTTGCATAAACTCAAATTGCTCCTTTTACAATTCTGTAACACCCCTCTCCCCTTTACAAATGTTTAGATCCGTCCCTGCTATGAAACGTATTATTTTTAAAATTATATTTTAAGGACTGTACAGTGTTTTACTTTCATCTTTTTCAAATTCAACTTAAAATTTTCTCTACAATTTAGAAATAAAATATATATCCATACACAAATTACTGCCTGTTCAACTGACTGTTATTTTGATGGGGTGAAAGTTGTCTAGACAAAACAAACAAACAAACAAACAAACAAAAAAAACCAAAAAACCCTGAAACATTCAAACGTCATCTTGCATGTTACCTACACGAATAATAAATAAACTCGTTCATCATGAGGGAAAATGTTAGTTGCGGATCCAAGGGGTGGACATGACATTTTTTTTATTCAGCCAATTTCTGAAGTATATCTACTACTTTGTTGGAAAATATGAATTGACATCACCACAGACTTGTCCAAATATAGGGAATTGGCCCATAATATAGTGTTTTTAACTACATATGTTAACTTTGTCGCTTATAGGATTTTATTTGATACAGTACAATCATGTGTTGGTATACCGGAAACGGTGGTTTCAAACTTTATCAAGTTTATTCGTTCGTTCTTTCTTTTAAAAGTTATGTTTGTTTTGTTTAACGACAGTACTAGAGCACATTGATTTATTAATAATCGGCTTTAGATGTCAAATTTCTGCTAAAAGAGTTGCAATAGAAAAAGGATGTAGATTTACGTTCAAAGTAAGTTAGTAGTATTTCTACGACCGGCTTTGTGAAATGGAGTAAACGTACACGTAGACGTAGACGTACGACAGATGTAAGTTTTACACGTAAACGTAAATTTACGATATTTAGTGAAATAGGCTCCTGACCAAGACAAAGACTCAGACTAAGACCCAGACCCAGACCAAGACATGGACTCAGATCAGGACTCGGACCAAGACCAAGACTAAACAAAGGCTCATACCAAGACCAAGACTCAGACCATGACCAAGACTAAGACCAGGACCCAGACCAAGACCAAGACTCAGACCAGGACCCAGACTCAGATCCAGACCAAGACTAAGAAGCTCACGGGCTGGGGATCGGGAAATAAGTGCAATATCGATGGCACAAGGCCTGTCGAGGAACACTAAAAATTATGGCGGGTCTGTTGATAACGTTGGCACTGGAGTACTGGAGTAATAAAATGTCAAAAGAAAAGAAGTTTGTTTTGTTTACGATACCACTAGAGCACATTTATTAATAATCATCGGCTATTGGATGTCATAGAAAGGAAACTCGCTACATTTTGCCATTAGTAGCAAGGGGTCTTTTTATATGCACCATCCCATAGACAGGATAGCACACACCACGGCCTTTGATATACCAGTCGTGGTGCACTGTGACGAGAAATAGCCCATTGGGCCCACCGACGGGGATCGATCCCAGAAAATGCCGAAACGCAAGCCAAGCGACATCAAGAGCCCGACTCCCTAAGCCACCATTAAAATAGGATATTAACCAGTACACATGAAGTGATGACGTAGACCACACAAATAGGTTATTTCTCTTTGGACTGTTTCTGACACAAGATAACGAAACCAGGGGCGTGTACAGGATGAGGGTTTATGATCGAAACCTCTCCCCTTTTTAAAATAAAATTTCCATGTTATTTTTTACTTTCCGGGGAAGCAACAATCGACCTTCTATAAACCCTCTTCTCCTAAAATGCCTGCACACACACCTGGAAACCTTTCTTTTATTACTAAGTATAGTCTTACATTTGTTGGTCTGACGTCTCACGAATACCCGCACTCTAGCACCTGGAACAAATGTCTTCTGACTCGCGCGATGTGATAGTGTGATGTAACGTCCGAAAGGGTTGCCATAGCAATCGAAGGCGATTGTCCTAACGTCTTTCACAAAGTAGTTATCTTTCGAAGTCTTGTGTACACATGTCTTTCCCTTATCATGCCTGCTGACTGATATATTCACAATGAAATCCTTAGCTGCTCCTAAAATCAATACTAACAACACCTATAATTTAATCTGCATGTATTTATGTATGAATATCTATATATTGTATCTATCTATGTATATATGTATGCATATATGTATTTATGTATGAATATCTATATATTGTATGTATGTATGTATGTATGTATGTATGTATGTATGTACGTACGTACGTATGTATTTAAGTATGTATATTATGGGAATCCATTTAAGATATTACCTTACTGATACCATATAAATTTACATGCCCAGGGGTTAAACATTACTGTTGTTGAAATAGTCTCAGGGGCACTAATGAGGAGCGAGAGAGTTACCTCCCCTTACACGACGACGTCTGCTTCGATCCTTTCATTTCTTCAACGGGTCAAAATGGCATTCATATTATATCTATTTATAAATGTCATAACATTAAACGGGAGTGTTATAAAAGGAGAAACCACTGACGTAGCGGGGGGGGGGCATGGGGAAAATGACCCCCACCCCGCTCAATTAGATCTTTTTGACTGTATTAAGAGAGTCCCGGACCAGTTCACTGGCTATCCAGAGAACGGGCCCGGGACGGACATGCTTGAAACCCTAGTGGTAAATAAACATGTAAATAAATATTGGAATGGAATGTATTAAAAGCATACATACATACATAGTGTGGGTTACCAATTGTGGGCACCCACTCCTCCCATCGCCCATATAACATTCTGGCTGTACCAGTGGGAGAAACTAATATTTCTAATATTTCATTTATTAATATATAAAATCCATTTGCGTGAAAAGGGAACAGATGAATTTGCATGTCACTATATAATGAATAAAGTTAGAATTAATTTTTTTTTTAATATATCATTAAGTTTTTTACCCATACCAACTAAAAAAAAAGTCAATGTTAAAAAGAAAGGTTTCTTTACAAATTATCAAAGTATCATCAACTTGCATCAAGGTTAAATCTTCTTTTGTTTGTTTTCTTCCTTTTTTTTTTTTTATTTTTTTTTATTTTTTTATTTTTTTTTTTTTGGTACAGGTTTGAAGGCAACAAATGGAACAGCCATTGTAATATTTAAAATCACCAACTGCCAATTGGTTGGTTTCGATGTTTCCATGTTTCACTTTCATGATCTAAGATAAAAGCATACAAACGCCACTATGATTTTTAAAACATTAATGGTAAATATCGTCTTATTATTATATTATTACTTTCTCCCTCTACCCCACCCAGCCCCAGTATCACGTGGGACCGATTGACAATTTTATTCTCCCCCCGCCCCAAACACGCCTGTTTCGAACCTACTACACCGATTCGCATGGCATTTAACAATACAACGACTTATCTACTCGGACAAGTGATGGCTTAAAACTAGAAACAACTTAACCGGTAGTTAAGAATGTGTACTGTCAAACATTCGGTTCGAAACTAATGTAACAAACTATAGTCCGTCCCATCCTCCTACATTTTTTTGTTTTGTTGTTGTTGGGGATTTTTGTAATTTCAGTTTGGTTTGACTTAAGAAGAAACGTAAAAGTGTTTTGGAAATAACAAATCCATACAATGTTTGTGTGCAATTTTGAAAACAATTGGCTGAGAAATAAATAACTTGTAGTAAATTCCATAGTATGAAAAACGGCGTTCCCTGTGGGACGGACTATAGGGTTTATATCCAGTAATTTTTAAATTGCAACGGGAGTAAAACGCACTAGTTTCCGTGTACTTGATTGTCGATTACTATGAGGCAGAATACCTTGGTAGTTCTAGCATTTTGTGTTCACCTCTCTATTAAAAATATTAGTGAGACTTAATCAACACAATTTAATGGTTATTTGTTGAGAAATGTTTGTGTTTACATTGAAATATTTTTCACAAGAAAGTTATTTGAGTTGGTATGGGTATTAAACTTAATAATACATGTATGTTATTGTAATAATTTTAACTTTATTCGTTACAGAGTTACACAGCAATTCGTCGGTTTCCTTTTGACGAAAACGGAGTATAGTTATTAATAAGATTAAATAAATGTCAAATAAAAGAGAAAATTTATTAATATATTAATACGATTAAATGGGTGTAAATAAAATAAAATGAATACCTAATATAATATCAAACCAACCAATACGGTTTTGTGATAGAGTAACCGTCTCTATTTCGTAGATTTCACCTAGATCCCAGACGAGAGCTGCATTAATTATCTTCGCACTGTCACTTTCTATAGTTTCACCATCTGTATAATAATAATAATAATAATAATAATAATAATAATTTAATAATAATATAATTAATAATGATAATATAATGATAATAATAAAATTATTATTATTATACCAATAACAATAATAACAATAATAAAAGCAATATAATAATAATTTAATAATAATATAGTTAATAATGATAATATAATGATAACAATAAAATTATTATTATTATTATTATTATACCAATAACAATAATAACAATAACAATAATAAAAGCAATATAATAATAATAATAATAATAATAGCACACTATAGTGCAATAATCCTGCCCTTTCTATCGTTCAGCTTGTTTTGCTGCCAATCTCCATATGCTAGTCCTTGTTTCTCCAAACGCAATACGTGCTTGTCTCTTATGGCCATCTGTGCCGCACACTGGCCATTGCCGTTACATTTTGATGTGGGATTGGTAGAAGTGCAGCAAGAATGTTAAAAGTTGAAATTACTTTAAATACTACTATTATTATTACTACTACTATTGCTATTATGACTACTATTACTATTACTCTACCCACTACTACCATTACTACTACTATTACTACTACCACTATTACTACTATATCTACGGTATTCAAAAGAACACCGACATGCATGAATTGTCGGGGTACTTTGAAGTTCGGGGAAGGGATTTGCGTATTTCAGTACTTTTCCATGTATACAAACCTGTAGTCTAGCTAGTAAATTTGATTTTGTTAAAAAAAATATATTTATGGTGTTTTGTTTTGTTGTTGGGTTGTTTTAGGGTAGGTGTTGGGGTTTTTTTTGTTGTTGTTTTGTTGTTGTTTTTTTGTTTTTTTGGGGGGGGGGGGGGGGGGGGGTGCTAAAGTCAATAAAAATGTATTTATTTTAATTCTTAAGACTATCCGGAATTAGAAATCCATTGGTAGCATTTTTTCGGTCATTTTATCATGGCAGCCATCTTGAAAATTAAAATGGCCATCACTTTAGGGTATTTTACATACATTTTTACTCCCAGTTAATATAGAAACACATTTTTCGTGTCTATTTACATTTTGTGAGGTCAGTGAAATCGCTAATAACATGTTATTTAGCCATTTGGACATGGCCGCCATCTTGAAATTCAAAATGGCCGTCATATAAATATCTTTATATATATATATTTACTCTCAATTGACACACAACAATAATTTTGGTATCTCTTTACATTTATGAGCTCAGTGAATGAATGTATAGAAATAAAAATAGTTGTCTGACCTAGGCAGCCATCTTGAAATTCAAAATGGCCACCATTTTAATATATTTTTCCATATATCTCAACTCCCAGTTAACATAGAAACACGATATTTGTTTCGTCTATGTGCATTTCTGCAGTCATGAATTTATTGTTGACATTATTATAGTCATCCAATCATGACAACTATCTTGAAATTCAAAATGGCCACCATTTTAATGTTTTTGGGTTTTTTTTGTATATCGTAACTCTCGGTTGACGTAGAAGCACAATTATATTTTTCTATATACATTTCTAGGATCAACTAATTAAAATTGTTGACACTTTTATAACCATCATCCAGTCATTGTAACCATCTTAAAATTCAAAATGGCATCCATTTAGAAATTCTAAATGGCCACCAATTTAATCATTTTGCAAATAATTTTCCTCCTAGTCCACATACATTTTATATAAAATAATTAAAATATTGCATTAGTAATGATTTTCATGTTTTATATTTTAAACTAATGAAATAGAGAAACATAACAATTATAAACTATAATTTACAATTAGCCAATTGCTATTTTTTATACAAAGTGGTTACAACATTTAGTATCTGGCTAATGAAATGTTGTTTAATTGAAACACTTTTTAATAATTTCAAATGCCCTACTTATCTGAAAATTGGCTAAAACTAAGTTCTTTCCAATGTGACCCCTGATTGGGTATCTACTTTGTCTGCAATGGCATGTGTATTGCAGCAATCCTCACCAGTAACACTTGTAGAGTTCTGTACACTGCAGGTTGTATTTCTCTCACAGGGTTCATCTACCTGAACACTTACTGACACCACAGTTACATCTGATCAGTTCTATCACAGCCTCTGGTTACAGATTCATCTACCTTAACACGTACTGACACCACAGTTACATCTGATCAGTTCTATCACAGCCTCTGGTTACAGATTCATCTACCTGAACACTTACTGACACCACATTTATATCTGATCAGTTCTATCACAGCCTCTGGTGCAGCTTGCACATCCATTATGGTCTAGAATCTATGGATGTAGCATGGAATCTTGAACTCAGATATTTTCTTAGGGATATGCTCTTTGGCTATGCTGTTTTCATATCCCAGAGATATGTAGCAATGTTTCCACACTTTGGTTTTGTGATGGCTTCTTAAACGTCTTTCCTCTCAGAATAACTGCATCGGTTGTACAAATGACCAATTAAGCTTAATACCATGCAGTAAATATTCACATTTTTACTGACCTCTTTGTACAGTTCATCGCCAATTCCAAACTGGCTAAGAGCTTCAGATATGCCAATTCCAAACTGGCTAAGAGCTTCAGATATAGCTGGTGGATCTTTCCAGAATAAATCTAATAATATATTTTGCCAATACCATCAATTTATTCTTTTGTGTAGCATCTAGTTACTGTATTGAAATCCTTCTAATGTTGGGGTTCTTTCTGAACCCAGTTCAACATAAATTAGTTCCATGTTGATCTGGTTGTGATTTACGTCTGTACCTATAATTATGTATTGGGACCAATGTGTGTAACCTTCCCAGGATGAGAATCCAACAGTCTGTGTCTGGTGTAGAACTTCACTTCATATCTGACAGATATGTTGTCAGTGATCAGAAGCATTTCCTGAATTCACTGATTCACTATTAGATGGAAGATATATCTTTACCACAGAGCAATATTTATGAAAGATGTCATTAGATATTTCCACTAACCAGGCTACAGATTTTCGAAGCTATTTTAGCGCTATGATACCGGCAAACTATCAAAGACCATGATGTGACAGTGACATGCGCCAAAGGCTACGTCGGTTTTACGATATCGTAGTGCTAAGCTAGCTTCGAACCTATTGGCCCAGGTGGTGGGGATGACATGTATGTTCAGGAATGTTACTGCTATCGTTGACATCAAGTAGATATACAAAGGATAATATGATAATACATCTGGCAGATAAAGGTATACAGATACAATAAAAGATGTTCTCTGAAATGTACCAAACATCATCCTACAACAGCTGTTATTACATAGAAAGAAGCAGACATGTTTATGATTCCTCATACTCGTGAACTAATCGGGCCAGGCAGTGGGTGGATTTCTGCATGAAAGACACAGATTGGCCTCAATATATGAATAAGTATATATACGTCACAACCAGATCAACCTGCAACCATTTCATAATGAACTGTGTCAAGAGACAAACTGGTGATGATGGACCTTAATAAAGAAAATTCAATGTATTCACGAAAGCTCCACAGATAACACTGATGTCAGCCTGGAATCGGTGATAAACTATACAAAGAAAAAGTTTGTTTTGTTTATCGACACCACTAGACCACATTGATTAATCAATCATCGGCTATTGGATGTCCATACAAAGAGGTCAGTGAAAATGTGAAGATTTTACTGCAAAGAACCAAGTACAAGGGTCATTTCTACAAATTCGAGAACTCATCACCAAACCAAAAGTGTGAAAACACTGCCACATATCTCTGGGATTACGAAACAGCATACTCAAACACCACATCTTCAAGCAAATATCTGAGCTCAAGATTCCATGCTACATCCAGATATGTTTGATCCATGCAGACTTGGTTGCAGCCAAGGGGTTTGGTATATTTGTATCTGTGCGTTTGGAGGCACAAGCTGCACCAGAGGCTATGATAGAACTGATCTGATGCAACTGTGGTGCCAGTGTCCAGGTAGATGTATCTTTAGTGTAAGCGACACAATATTCAATGTGCAGAGCGCTGCCTGTGTGGAGGTGACGAGGACTGCTGCAGTATGCATTCTACTACAGACAAAGTAGATGCCTAATATGCCATTATCAATTATAATGTACAATAGGGATGTTCCTTTATTTCATTAATTTAAAATATAGAACATAGAAGTAATTAGTATTGCAACATTTTAATTATTTCATCTAAAAATGTACTTAGGAACACAACATAGCATTTGTATGTGGACTATGTGAAACATTATTTGCCAAATGATTAAATTGGTGTCATTTTAAATTGCCATATAGCTGTCATTTTAAAATTAAAATGTTTGCCATGACTGGATGACTATAAATCTAAACAATTAGATTCACTGACTACTGAAATGTACATAGACAACAAAATTGTGCTTCTACGTTAACCAGAAGTTTAGATATAAGAAATATAATAATAATATATTAAAATGGTGGCCATTTGGAATTTCAAGACAGTTCCCATGATTGAATGACTATAAACATGAAAACAGGCAATTCACAAACTACAGAAATGTACATAGACAAAATTAATTGTGCTTCTACATTAACCTATAGTTAAAATATGTGAAAAATATATTTTAAAATGGTGGTCATTTTGAATTTCAAGATGGTGGCCGCGATTTAATGAAGTACAGAAATGTACATACTACAAAACAAAAGTGCTTCCACGTTAACCGGGA
>NC_054712.1:1699565-1842065 GCF_016097555.1 Gigantopelta aegis | reverse complement strand
GCAGAAGTCACGTGACAGTTTCGTACACCCTGGCAAATTTTGTATTGGTGCCCAAATTCTGTATTGACCCGGAAAATGACACGGTGTACCTGTGGTATGGATTAGCTATTGACCAATCAAAACGCATGAAATTTATCTAAAAGGTAATAAATATATATATATGTGTGTATGTGTGTATATATTGTCTATCTGTCTGTATTATCTATCTATCTATCAAAATGAACTGTGAATTGTCTCACTAGAACATTTCAAAGTCTTCATTCTCCACTGACTGTCCGACTCGCTGCAGGTCACTGTATAGTTCCCTCCTTGGTAGTAGTACCCTGCGCTCTCTTCACACTCATACGTAGCAACAGACTGGAAACCGGTCTCGGTGTAGTGCGGTCGTGCGCCGATGATGACGTCAGGCATGTCGCATCCAGCTGTGAAATAAATGTGAACATGTTGTATAGTACCGGCCACGGGGGTGTAGTGGCTAAAACATCGGACTTAAGACTTGTAGCTACTGGGTTCGCATCCCGACTCATTTAACGACTCAATGGGTTCGTGTAAGATCACTACACCAACTTATCTCTCACTAACTTGGACAGACAGCCCCGGTAGCTCAGATGTGTGTCCAGGACAGTGTTTTTGAACCAGTATAATTGGATGTAAGCACTATACTACGTATAAACAAACAAACAAACAAACTGTATACGTACGGCCTGGTCAAGCTCATCTCAAAAGCAGTGATTGAGATTTTTTTTATTAATTTTTTTTTTTTTTTTTTTTTTTTTTTTTATTATTATTATTATTATATATTTGTTTTTGTAATTGGGTGGCCAGAAATGTGTATATTTTGGATTAAATTGGTCATTGGATAAACGTTGGAGGGCTGTTTTAAAGGCGCTCAATCACGGATGGTTGACCTAATTATTGACCCAACAAAGTATTATATGACAATATATACATTTGATTTGTACCTAAAATTACTTTACTGAACCATCTATATAACCAGCATATTCCACTTATTATTGATATTTTATAAAAAAAATAATTGAATTATGTCGACGGTCCATAATTCAGAGAAAAATAACGGCTATTTGGAGAGCAGAGGTGTGACGTATAATTTTGAGTCCCCCGAATAACCGCAGTGTCAAAGCGATTTACCAAGCTCGTGTAACGAGAACGCTTGACCGTCATCTGCGACGTAAGGTAAATAGAAAAAAAAATACCAGCAATGAAAATAAGTTATTAAAAATTAATAAAAACATGTACTGAATGATATTAAGCTTATTCATTAATTTATTTTAGTAACAGAAGCATATTAAACGTCGACAATCCCGACAAATTAGGCCTTTGCATCTATTGATAAATTTGTCGTTAGTCATACGCAAAATAATTATAAACATCTGGATCACAAACACCTTCAGTTTTTACCTTGTCAAATTCATTTTATGCAAAATATGCCATAACAGCTGACTTGGGATAGGAATTGCTACACTTTTAAAGAATACTCTGAAATAGACGGTGTTTATATACGATGTGACTATATATATACGACGGCCGTGTATATAGCCTCCGCTAACGAGGGCTTGCTATATTCACAGCAAAAATGTATATCGGCATTAAATAAGTATTTGATTGATTCATATTACCGAACCATCTAGAACAGGAGGAATACATACCAAGTACTGTACAAACAGTGCGTTTTCTGAACATGGGAGACGGGGGGGGGGGGGGGGGGGGGATATGAATCTAGGGGACCCGTTTGTATACATTTTCCATAGACATATGAATAGCGTCATATTGTCCCTACAGTACTAACAAAAAATTAATAATAAATAAATAAATAAACAAATAAACATTACAAATTATGAGGTAGATTATCTGAAAGAGAAACTAACTTCGGACAGTACACAAACTAACAACAGGGCTTGAACTTAATTTTTTCCCTGATTGTAATTTTGAGGCTCTTTACGTAATTTTTTTAAATAGTTAATTTTACGGCCAATAAATATGCCTAAAAGGTTATTTTGCTGTATTTAGTCATATTTCAAATGCGCAAAATTGCAAGGGGCAATAAAACTCAAAATACATTTTTCTTTTTATATCAGTAACGCTGAGACCCCCTCTAAATTTATGTAATGTTTCTGTAACAACTGCCCCCACCCACCCCACCGCGACGTGATTTGACCAACATTATAATACATGTAATAATAATAATAATAATAATACTAATAATAATTATTATTATTATTATTATTATTATTATGTATTATTATTATTATTATTATCATCATTATCATTATTAACCTACTACTACCTATTTGGGGTGGAGGGGGCGGTGTTTTATCCGGGGGGGGGGGGGGGGGCTATAAAAATGCAAGATTAACTTGTCCCTGCACGTAGAACTGGATTCAGCTGGGTTAAATAATAATTAAGCCACTTTGGACGGCAAAACATGTGACAGTAGGCCCCTATTCTGTTTTGTTTGGTTTTGTTTGTTTGTTTGTACATCGCTTTGCGAATCAGTAAAATGAATTTGCAAACGTTTAACGAAAAACGACTGGCTGGTCTATGCCACATTTGTGACGTTGGAAAACATGTTATCCGTTTTCGAATCAAGCACTATAGCGTTGTGACCGTCTACACTCTCTCCCCAGGTAAATTCCATGCATACCCGCCTGATAATATATATATTTTTAATTATTTTATTATATAGCCGGCCATCAGTTGCCAAGTATCTATACACGGCGGTCGTTTATATACAATTCTAAAATACATTATACGGTTGTCGTATATACAGCCTCATCACTACGAGTCTGTTTTGTCGTATTTGTTATGACTTTTCACAAGAAGAGCTCCCAATTTTAAAAATGAAGCGTGTCATGGATTTCCCTCGATCATAGTTCAATTAAAATGTTTTGAACCATACAATAACTAGGTTTGGTATTTCAAATGAATGTAATTTCCATTTATAATCCATATTTAGAGAAATAAGACCCACTAAATCCGTGATTGAGCCCCTTTAAAGGTGTCTACTATTTTGTTAAAACTTGTAATTCATCCGTTGATTTGCTGGTGTGTGTCCTGATCTGTCAATAAATTGACTGTTTTCATTGGATTATTGGGCGGGCGGTAGTTTGATATTTCGATCGATCGATGACATGGTTGGTTGGCTGGACTATCGACCAGCTGATTTGTCGATTGGTTTCGGGATTGGTTGACTGATTGGATGATTGATTGGTCGATTGATGGTGCAAATTATGTAACATTGAGGTTTATGATAGTAACACATGAACAGTAATTAAACCTATCAATATCTTTATTACTTAGTTATCAGAATGCAGGTGATATTAGTGCTAAGATCGCTTCGTAAAGCGGGTTTCTGATCTAGGAAAACAAATAACATTAGCGTCTCTCTCTTCTGTTGCTCAGTATAGCATATTATCAGTATATTATTCTCAGTACCTTATTATCTCCTGTAAAGCTCGTCTTGCCACTGTAAAATACTGTTACTGTATGTTCCTCGTTTGCCGTTGTGTAACGGCATGAGTTGTAATAAAGTTCTTTTCTGGGCCCTATTCCACGAAACGATCTTAGGGCTAAGATCACCTTAAATGCATAGTTACCGTATGCACTTAAGGTGATCTTAGCTCTAAGATCGCTTCGTAAAATGAGGCCATGCAATCAGATGTATTACTCACATCCACGACCTCGACCGTATATCTGAACGTCGCATATTGTAAGTGGACCTTTAGTTTTATAACGTGCCGTTACGTTGATCTTGCTCCCATGGGTATTGATGGAACAAATCGCCTCCAGTGTGTCTGTCGCCAGTCTATCGGGTACACACTCAAATGTCCAGTTTCCGTCTATCACGTGTACGCTTATGTTAACAAGCTCGTTTGCTGGTGAGAGAAAGAAAAATAGATTAATATGTTATAGCCGCTCAATTCTGTGAAGGAAGGAAATGTTTTATTTAACGACGCACTCAACACATTTTATTTACGGTTATATAGCGTCAGACATATGGTTAAGGACCACACAGATATTGAGAGAGGAAACCCACTGTCGCCACTTCGTGGGCTACTCTTTTTCCATTAGCAGCAAGGGATCTTTTATATGCACCATCCCACAGACAGGATAGCACATACTACAACCTTTGACATACAGTGGTGCACTGGCTTGAACGAGAAATAGCCCAATCGGCCCACTGACGGGAATCGATCCTATATCGACAGTGCATCAGCCGAGCGTTTTACTACTGGGCTACGCCTCGCTCTTAAATTCTTTGAAAGAATCTACCTCCTGAATTTGTTGTTGTTGTTGTCGTTGTAATTTTGCCAAATGACGCGTACACGTACGTTTTAAAGAAAAACAAACGTGCACACCTGTCGGACCTAGAAGGTGACCGAACATTTAATAGCGCAGTTAATACTATCGAACCTGCCATTGTTGATAAATGTGACCGTCTTTGTTTTTTAAAACAAACAATAATATAATATCATTCATTCATTCATTCATTCATTCATTTATTCATCCATTCATTCATTAAATTCATCCATTCATCCAGTCATCCAGTCATTAAATAAATAAATAAAATTAATGTAATTTTATTTCATCTAGTATCAATATGTCAAATAGCGTGTTTGGGATAGCTATAAATTTAGTACTAATGGGGTAGAGATTATATATATATATATATATATATATATATATATATATATATATATATATATATATATATATATATAAGCAATATATGAGCAATATATATAAATACACCCGAGTCTGTTAAAATTGTAGCTGTATAACTTACTGGGGAGAAGATAAAGTTAAAGTGTGTTTTGTTTAACGATACCACTGGAGCACAGTGATTAATTAATCATCGGCTATTGTATGCCAAACCTTTGGTAATTCTGACACGTAGCCATCAGAGGAATCCCGCTACATATATTTTTTCTAATGAAGCAAGGGATCTTTTATATGCACATTTCCTGGCCCCACAGACAGGAAAGCACATACCATGGTCTTTGACTAGTTGTGGTGCACCGGTTGAAACGAGAAAAAAAAACCAATCAGTTGAATGGATCCACCGAAGTGGTTCGATCCTGCGACGCAAGCACCCCAAACGAGCACTGAAACCACTGAGCTAAATCCCGCACTGAGGTCAGGATAAAGCAGCTTTAAAAAAAAATCAAAAAAAAATCTTACTCTTTATCTCAAGGTGCAGGATGACGCGATGAATGTCGTAGACGACGGCGTCAAACGACACCGACCACCATGGCCTCGTCTCGACATCAGTGCTAGAACAGAACGCGCTGCCGTCCACGGCGATATCAGAGTCGTAAGACTGTGAGATGCTGATGTTGAATGTGTTTCTGTTGTCGGTGTAGTTGTTGTCGGTGTAGATGTTCTCGGTGTAGTTGTTGTTGGTGTAGTTGGTTTTTCTAGTCGAGTTCTGTGACGTGGTACTGTTACCTTCGTAAGACTGTGAGATGCTGATGTTGATGTTTTCGTCGAACGTGTTGCTGTCGGTGCTGCTGTTGTCGGTGTAGTTGTTCTCGGTGTAGATGTTCTCGGTGTAGTTGTTGTTGGTGTAGCTGGTTTTTCTAGTCGAGCTCTGTGACGTGGTACTGTTACCTTCGTAAGACCGTGAGATGCTGATGTTGATGTTTTCGTCGAACGTGTTGCTGTCGGTGCTGCTGTTGTCGGTGTAGTTGTTCTCGGTGTAGATGTTCTCGGTGTAGTTGTTGTTGGTGTAGCTGGTTTTTCTAGTCGAGCTCTGTGACGTGGTACAGTTACCTTCAGTTGCCAGGTTTTCGGGGGCTACATAACAATATAACCATCAATACAAGTTTATTTTGCTTAATGTCCCCATTTGAACACATTGATTATTAATAATCGGCTAACAGATGTCAATCATTTGGTAACCCATTACATTTTTCCATTAGTAGCTAGGGATCTTTTATATCACCATCCCACAGACAGGATAGCACATACCACGTCCTTTGATACAACAGTCATGGAGCACTGGCTGGAATGAGAAATAGCCTAATGGGTCCACCGACAGGGATCGATCCCAGGTCGACCGCGTATCAGGCGGACGCTTTACCACTAGGCTACGTCCCGCCCTAAGCATCAATCAAATCAATAAATATCATTTTAAAAATCGTTACATTAATCAGTCAGTCAGTCAGTCAGCCAGTCAGTCAGACAATCAGTCAGTCAGTCAGACAATCAGTCAGCCAGTCAGTCAGTCAGTCAGTCAGACAATCAGTCAGCCAGTCAGTCAGTCAGTCAGTCAGACAATCAGTCAGTCAGTCAGTCAGACAATCAGTCAGCCAGTCAGTCAGTCAGTCAGACAGTCAGTCAGTCAGTCAGTCAGTCAGACGATGAGTCAGTCAGTCAGTCAGTCAGTCAGTCAGTTAGACAGTCAGTCAGCCAGTCAGTCAGTCAGTCAGTCAAAAGTGTTATCCTTGATCAAAACCCTATCTTTACACAATGCAGTCGAATGGGTATTTGCAGGCGCGTTTGCTGGGGATCATGACTCGACCCCCCCCCCCCCCCCCCCATAAACGTCGCTAGCCACAGTCTAGCCACCCCTCCTGCTAAAAGTCCTGCAAATACACCTGATTTGGCAACATAATGGTTGATTCCATGAAGCTATCTAGTGTCTCGTCTATAGGAGGACAGCCACTCCAGAGGAGATCCTTTACTGGACAATAATATTTCCCGCACCACTCAAAGAGGACTGCCACTCACAGAATAGTTTACTAAATCAAAAACTAGCACAGGTCAGAAGAGTTAATTGCAATAGATAAAGCTGTGTTAACATGCACTCATTAATCACTTTGACAACAGTGATGATACCAGGTGTTCGTGAAACGTGAGGATATCTAGTCCGAATGGACGTAGAAAGTGAAAAGTATTGACTTAATGTGCACCCTGCACTAGAGGATATCCTGCCCCACTGATCAGTGGGGCTCCAGAAAATCCATTGGGGGTGGGGGGGGGGGGGGGCAGTGACATGAGGTGGAATGCCAAGGGAACTTTGGGGGAGGTTTGGATAGGGGATCGTAAAAAGATGAAAATTAATATATAATAAAATTATAACTATCGCAAAATTTAGGGAGGCCCGGGCCCCTGCCCCCCCCCCCCCCCCCTAGATCCGCCTCTGCTGATGGCACTTATTTCGAACTATTATGACTAGTTCCCAAAGAGAACATTCGGTTTATGGTGTAATGTAACTGCTCTACTTAAACACACGCGCGCACACATACAGCATAAAAACACCGTCTAAACAAAAACAAACAACAATTTAAAAACAAACAAACAAACAATATTATGTTTGACTCTCCAAGAACTAGAGGCCACGCCACACTATACGAGAATGACCGTGAGAATATCCGATAGTGACAAGACAAACATTACAAATTCATCGCTCATTAGTTCCTTTTGTCGCCCTTTTCATTTTGTCGTTCCGACTAATGCTTGGTGCACACCCACCGATTAACGGCGACTCGACTGTCGACTCCACAGTAGCATGAAAATGTGCACCTGGACGAGGCAAAACTGGATATTAGACGTGACTGTCACGTCTTTACCCTTCACACACCTATGGATTGACGCCGAAGCGATTATCAAGTCGGCGTTAATCAGTGTGTGGGTGCCAAGCATTAGGTGTCAGTTGACCTACGTCACACAGAAAACGTTTGCGAGTCACCTGAACAAACCAGAGGATTTCCGAACCATCTTCCGTAAGTAGCACTGCAGCTTCTTGTTTCGACTGTATATCCAAACGGCGAGTAGTCCCCCCAGCACGTGTAGGTGACGTTGTCGTCTTGGCATGATCTGTTTTTAAAATCGTTGTCAGCCCCGCTCACATTGGCTGGGGCACCGCAGTCAACTGCAAAAAACAATTTTACTTTAAAAAATGTCGCCTACAAGTAAATATAACTGAAAGTATGTCATATGTCTGTCGAACGATCGCTGCATAAGCCTTCTTATAAATAAAAATCGTATCTTTGCACAAGGCAGAGTGGAAAGGATGTTTTAGGCAAGGTTGCGATTGCTACCATGATACACTACCAGGTGCTCGTCCTTAGGTGGACCGCCATAGGAGATCCGTAACAGGATGTTTGATCCTCCTGCACCGCCTGTTGGAGGACTGTCACTCCCAAGACAGCATACTTGAACCTTAATTGGATATAAGCACGAAAATAAGTATTGGAAAAGTTTTTTGCTAACTGAGCCTTTTTTTGACGACTAAAATTACATATTGACTGGTTAGTTGTAGCAGTCATAAGATGTAGATTGTCGTAAAAATCTTCTTTATACAGATAGGCCTTCTGATATTCTAAAGAAAAACAAAATATCTTCAATATCTCATTTTAATCATCAAAAAGGCCGTGCATACACACAAACAGTGTCGCGCCTGCTCAGTCTTGCACACCCATTGATGAGAACACCATACATTTTTATGACAATAAAACACACATTGTGTGTTATCTGCTTAAAGACATACGATTTGATGCTCCTAGGTGATGAACCGGTCGCCACAGCCATATCACTTAATGGAATATAGCATGATCGAAATTGATTGCGCTGTGACGTGTAAGTAAAACTGACTGCTTTATGACGCACATGTTAACTGTAAGCGCAAAAACTGTAGATACGTTCTAGTTAGAAATTAGTTTTAAATTTGTTTTAAACCTGGTGTTTGATGTTATGTAACAAATAGAATACTAAGGTACATTCGCAACCTCCCCCACCCCGCGCTTCTCAATGCGAATTTTCGCTCTATCGAATATATATTACCAGGGAACATGACCGAACCGCCTATAAACTTTGCTCGCTATATCTAGACACACCTCCAAACGCCTCCAAACGCGCGTGCGCGCGCACACACACACACACACACACACACACGCACACACACACACACCTCCCTGCATAATTGCTTGCACATGCATTTGCTTACAACGCGTATTGATTAACAATGTATATTTAAATTCGTACATTTACAACGCATTTATTTCATAACATTATGTATAGAAAATTACTAGGCTATACTACTTATTTTGGACAATCTCGAACGACGTTCAAATATTTCTACTCATATGGGACATAATATGTTTGTTAAAAAGTGTTAAATACGGATTTTTAATTGCCTAATTATCAGTTATAACTATAATTTATGTGTCCAAACAATTGTATTACCGTAGTTCAGCCGTGATACCACGAAGAATCATATTGCAATGTGTTTCCGTACAACAGTAGCAATTTCCGGTGTCGGTCGCAGTTAGTGATCATGTATCTGAAATTTCGTAATCTCCGACGCATTGTGAATGAGGCCAAACATACAAAAACTATTTTACTGTAACCTAAACGCCTGGTTATAATCGCGCCGATTTCCTTCGTTTTTACAGATATAATTTTGCATTCTTCCTGTGTTTTAATACAATACAATAAAAACGCTTATCGAACGAATCATTGGGGCTTCGGATTACAGCAAACCACTTTGTTTTGAAGCTGATCTGTATTACAGAAAATGGAAAGTGCTGTGCAGACATTAAAATAAGTGAAAAGAACAACAATGTTTCGTTGTGAGCAGGGACCCACATCCTCGACCCCACCCCCTCCAGGTTCGCGCCTATAGTTACCGCGCGCGTGCATGCACACGCACACGCACACACACATGCATATATACGCACAAAGCACACCACACCCCATTGATCCGGTACAATTTGTTCTGTGGGGGAGTCGGTACCGGGATGCGAACCCATTATATACCCGCTTTACGTTCGATGGATTAACCACTGCATTAAGTTTACCGATGCTGGAGAATGGGTAACTGTACCAGTCCTTTGTTCAGTCACAACAAGCGACGCTTGCGTTCGCAAACTATTTGACTGGTTCCCATGTGATCATTTAGTTTATCGTGAATCGCATAAACTAGTTTGTCAAGTAGGCTTAGAGCTTAGTTCCCAAGTTATACATACACATTTTTATTATATACATAGCAATGAAATATATAGATCTACAGCAACCATAAAAGTTATATCCGGTTTAAAGTCATATTATCACTGTATTTTAGCTACAGTGAAAATATAGAAATCGTATTTACCTTTTTTGTAAAAGTTCATGATTAAATTATCTCCCTTTGTGCCGTTTATTCGTATTTTTAAAAAAAAGAAAGAAATGTTTTATTTAACGACGCATTCAACACATTTTATTTACGGTTATATGGCGTCAGACATATGGTTACGGACCAAAGATTTTGAGAGGAAACCCGCTGTCGCCACTACATGGGCTACTCTTCCGATTAGCAGCAAGGGATCTTTTATTTGCGCTTCCCACGGGCAGGATAGCACAAACCATGACCTTTGTTGAACCAGTTATGGATCACTGGTCGGTGCAAGTGGTTTACGCCTACCCATTGAGCCTTGCGGAGCACTCACTCACGGTTTGGAGTCGGTATCTGGATTAAAAATCCCATGCCTTGACTGGGATCCGAACCCAGTACCTACCAGCCTGTAGACCGATTGCCTGCCACGACGTCACCGAGGCCGGTTATTCGTATTTAAGTTTGATGATTACCGATGCATCTGATCGTATTTGAAATAAAAAATATATAAACAACTGTACCTATAAAAAAAAGGGATGTGAAGTGCAATTACGATAAAATATCTAAACGAATTGAATACGAAGCTAAATAATGATGACATAATGTGCTGTCAGTGCGTGTGTAAGTTAAAATTTAATCGCGTTTGATTCTCTTTGTTTTTTTGTTTGTTTTTTTGTTTTTTTTGTTGTTGTTTTTTGTTGTTTTTTTAAGGATCGCTTTCTCAGGTATGTTTGCACAGCAGTATTATTAAATAAATGTTAATTTAATAATTAGATAAAGATATTTTTATTCAATTTTCTTTTAAAAAGTCTATGGTTAAGTAAATTTTCTGAAAACGTTTCATCCGAAGAAATATATCATGGCGTTACGTGTTTTCGATAGGATAAGCGAAAAATATTAACAAAAAGCGAATAAAAGATTAAGAAAGATGTATATAATAAATAAACCATTTCATGGTGTTTTTTTCGATGATGATGATGATGACTAGTTTAACGTGCCCATATACCACTAGGGTTTCGAACACGCCCATAGCAATTAGTAAAAAGGTTAATAGAATAAATAAAAAAAATTAAAAAGTTACGAGCCAAAAATAACAAGAATTGACTGCTCGGCCGAATATTTATATAATTTGGAGAATTTTAGAAGGACAGTCCAAAAATAAATAAGAGAAAGAAGAGAGGATCGGACTATTTAATAATATTTAAAAAAAAAGTAATTTCGACATAAAAGTCCGATCTATATGTCCACGTGAGTGGCCCCGTTAAGGCCGTTAGGGTGCGGAGGTTGAGCCTACGGCGAGCTGAGGAGCGGTGTCACACTCAGGGACGAGAGCAGATGACGTCTCGTGGCCAAGTCTTGGAGGACGACTTCGTAGCCGGCGCCGCAGATCGTCTTGACGATTCGATGGATGGTGGTGTTGTCCATTTCTGTCAGTAGAATCGCTTGGCGGTAGATCTTCTGGCGCCGGTGGGTCACGATGAGTCCCGTCGTGTTCTCTAGTAGGCCGAGTGTGTGGAGCTCATAGTGGCATCCGTCTGATAATAGTTTCCAGTTCTGGTTGGAAAACCGGCCCCTCAGCTTCGCTGTATCCGTGGTGTCACCCTGCACGTAGTCGTGGAACTGAGCCTTGAGTTTCCCCAAGGCGAAGTGCCAGTCATCCTTGCGTGCAGGGGCGTGAGGCTGTCGCATGGCTGGACTGAAGGAGATGTTGCCTTCCTCTTTCCAGCCGCCGTCGCACCAACAACATCCTCATGCGGCTCAACGGGAGCGGTCTGTAAAGTCGACCGCTGCACTGGAACAGGCATGGGTGTAGAAGTCGACACAGGAGGCGGCGGCGGCGACTGGGTCATGGCGGTGTCCAGCAGGCCTGCCGTAGCGTCGAAGGAAGTCTCCGCTGGTGGCGTCGTCTTCCTCTTCGGCGAAGTAGAGGGGGAGGGGGGGGGGGGGCGACGCAGAAGGAACCGCCACTGGCGGTTGAGCCGCCCGCTTTGACACCCCCCCCCCCCCCCCCGCCGTCCCTGGCGCACGTTCCTTCTTCCTTCCTCATCTTCTCGTCAAAGTCACGGTCGCCCGTGACCCGGTATACGCGACGCGGAACTCCAGCAAAGTCCCGAACGAAGCTATCATACCTCCCAGGTGTGTGTGTGGAGGGGGGAGGGGGGGGGGGGGTGGGGGGGGGTGAAAATCGAAAGCACAAGGTACAGCGTCTTGTCTCATCGCGAGCTCGAGTCGAAGTGTGTTTTTTCGAATACTAATTTTACGTCAACTCGTGATGTGTGAAAACTGAAAATCGTATGGTTTTCACATATCACTCGTTGACATAAAAATCGTATTCGAACCTCCCCCCCCCCCCCCCCCCATGAAATAGTCTCTATATATTACGTTAAAGTCGCAGACTCTAGTCTCAACCCGTGAAAATGGACACTAAGTTTGGTTAATCTACAAACCTGTGACACACATGTGGATAAAGTAACAACAGAGTGAAAGAAGAGTCTGTGACGTTAAAATTGGGAAATACTCTTTAAATATAGACTAGAGCTCGTCTCTATAACCGTTACTTCTCAGAGTTACGAGCGTTTTGAAACATATGAAAAACGCATTTTGTTATATTACAAACAGTAACCTGTGGCGGATCCAGAAAATCCATTTGGGGAGGAGGGGACAATGACAGGCGGAATGCCAAGGAAACCTTCAACGTAAATTTGTTTTACAAAATTAATATATAATAAAATTATAACTGTCGCAAAATTTAGGGGGTGCGGTCCCCTGCTCCCACCCCCGATCCGCCTCTGGTAACGGATAATCTAAAAAAAATGCAATTGAACTAATGTCTAATTTTTATTATCAAAAAAACGGCTCCAATAGTGATTTTTTTTTTTAAATAGTGAAAAATTCGCCGTAAGTTTAAAAGCAAGGGTCTGTCACATTTATATTTTTTGCATGTTTATCTACTTTACCATCTAGGTTGGTTGGGGATTTTTTTTTTTTTTTTTTTTTTTTTTTATATTATTATTCCGTGAAAACTAATTGCCACATTTACATTTGCTTTATACGCACTTGGCTTGAGTATAATTGGTAACATTTTTAATACACATCATTTTCTACAACCCTTTATGCAATGCAACCCTTTATGAATTACAATGTAGCAAATAAAACTTCATGGAGGATAGACATTTTAGTCAGAAGTAAATAATTATAACAGAAAACAGGAAGGTTTTCTAGGTTTGTATTTGTGTTCTAGTTTTATAATAGCTTTGTAATAGAATCTAGGTTACATTCAAATGCAGATTTAGTGACATATGATTGGAATTCATAAGACTCTTGCGTGCACATTCCTGAGTTTGCTGCAGTTTTTAAGATGCTATCGACTAATAGAGACTTTTTAACGATTGTAATTAAATATCAAATATATTTTTCTGCATAAAATATTAGTGACTATATGTTGAACGTGTTGCTGATCGTTCTAATATTTGTACTACGTTAAATTTCATTTTATTTCCTAAAATATAATTTTTTAGTACGTACGAAATTATGTGGAGACAAAATCCAGTTCGAGCTTCTTACAAATATTAAGGCGACAAGAAACACATTGAATATACAGACACTGATATTCTAAACAAGAAAATATATTGAATATGCAAGTTTAATCGTAGAAATATTTTATTAGTCGGAAATATCTTACAATGCAGCAAACTTAGGAATGTTCCTTTAAAAATATAAATTGCAAGAATTTTGTTTTCGTAATAACTGGTTACCACGAACCAACACATATTTTGGATAAAGCTACTTACGTCTACAAACTGGCGGTTGGCCTGAATACGTTCCATGTTGTTCTGTACATTTCCTTGACAAATCACCGGACGTGTGAACGTAGCTATACAGACAACTGTATCTCACGTAACTGCTGTCAGTTCCTCGCTCCCAGACACGGTAAGCATTGGCAACTGGTTCCGGTTCAGGACATTTAGGACAAACTGAATTGAAAAAGTTTAAAATCCAATTATTATTATTATATTATTATTTAACTACTAGAGTACATTAATTTATTAATCATCGGATAGTGGATGTAAAACATATAGTGATTGTGACAAATAGTCTTAGAGAGGAAACCAGCTAGCTAACCCTAATCCTAATATTCATGACATAAAATAACACAAATGTTAAACAAGCATTTCCAGAGTACTGCTAAAGCAATACATGCCTCATACAAAATTTTTTATCTCCTAAATTCAAGGGACACAATTCTGAAAAATTGGTGAATCGACATGAAAGTTAAACTTTATCTGTAACAAAACATGATAAAGCTATACAGAAAATTTCAGCTCAATATTTTGAGGCATTGCCAAAACAAAAGTCCGGAAAACAATTTTTCATATTTTCTAAATTCACGGGTCATAACTCTGTCTAAAATAGCTAAATCGCCACGAAAGTCGAACTTGATCTGATCTGTAACAATATATGATAAAGCTATACACAAAATTTCAAATCAAGATCTCAAAGCAATAAAAAAAAATTGTTTAGCAAAATTATATTTTAGAAGAGACGGACGGACGGACGGACGAACAGACAGGACAGAACCGGTAGGAGACTAAAACGTGTTGGTGGGAACATGTAAATAACAAGGGGCGGGGTGAAGCTCAGTGGCAAAGCGCTCGTTTAATTCACGGTCAGTCTCGTTCCAGCCAGTGCACCACGATTGGTATCTCAAAGATAGTGGTATGTGCTATACTGTCTCTGGGATGGTGCATATAAAATATGCCTTGTTACTCATGGAAAAATGTAGTGGGTTTCCTTTTTAAGACTATTTGTAAAAATTACCAAATGTTTGACATCCAATAGCCGATGATTAATAAATTAATGCGCTCTAGTGGTGTCGTTAAACAAAACGGCAAAATATCTATTGGTTAGGGTTGGGGTTAGGGCTAGTTTTAAGGTTAGGGTTAGAGTTAGTGTTAGGGTTAGTTTTAGGACAGGGTTAGAGTTAGTGTTAGGGTTAGTTTTAGGATAGGGTTAGAGTTAGTGTTAGGGTTAGTTTTAGGATAGGGTTAGAGTTAGTGTAAGGGTTAGTTTTAGGATAGGGTTAGAGTTAGGGTTAGGGTTAGGGTTAGAGTTAGTGTTAGGGTTAGTTTTAGGATAGGGTTAGAGTTAGTGTTAGGGCTAGTTTTAGGATAGGGTTAGAGTTAGTGTTAGGGCTAGTTTTAGGATAGGGTTAGAGTTTGTGTTAGGGTTAGTTTTAGGATAGGGTTAGAGTTAGTGTTAGGGTTAGTTTTAGGATAGGGTTAGTGTTAGTGTTAGGGTTAGTTTTAGGATAGGGTTAGAGTTAGTTATAGTGTTAGGGTTAGTTTTAGGATAGGGTTAGAGTTTGTGTTAGGGTTAGTTTTAGGATAGAGTTAGTGTTAGGGTTAGTTTTAGGATAGGGTTAGAGTTAGTGTTAGGGTTAGTTTTAGGACAGGGTTAGAGTTAGTGTTAGGGTTACTTTTAGGATAGGGTTAGTGTTAGTGTTAGGGTTAGTTTTAGGATAGGGTTAGAGTTAGTGTTAGGGTTAGTTTTAGGATAGGGTTAGTGTTAGTGTTAGGTTTAGTTTTAGGATAGGGTTAGAGTTAGTTATAGTGTTAGGGTTAGTTTTAGGATAGGGTTAGAGTTTGTGTTAGGGTTAGTTTTAGGATAGGGTTAGTGTTAGTGTTAGGGTTAGTTTTAGGATAGGGTTAGAGTTAGTGTTAGGGTTAGTTTTAGGATAGGGTTAGAGTTGTCTTATGGTTAGTTTTAGGATAGGGTTAGTGTTAGTGTTAGGGTTAGTTTTAGGATAGGGTTAGAGTTAGTGTTAGGGTTAGTTTTAGGATAGGGTTAGAGTTAGTGTTAGGGTTAGTTTTGGGATAGGGTTAGTGTAACTGTTAGTGTTAGGACTAGTTTTAGGATAGGGTTAGAGTTAGTGTTAGGGCTAGTTTTAAGGTTAGGTTTAAAATTAGTTTTAGGGTTTGGGTTAGGGTGAGGTTCCCTCCTTATGTCTACATTTCAATTGTTTGCTTTGGGGTACAATTGGGATCTAAATAATTATTTTCCATAATGCATGGCCGTATATATACACAATGGACACACATTTTAATATATATTATTATATTTTAATAAATGTATGCCATTTGAGTGTGGTTTAAGTAAGAGAACACACAGTTAAGTGTCGATTCTCTAAATATAACCCAATAATAAAATAAACTAATAAAAATAAAGCAATGGCCATCGTTCTTAAATAAGTACAAAATTAGTACAAAATAAGTACGTTTCCTGCTTTTAAATTCGTAATAATTGTAAGCAAATGTATTTAATGTTGGGTGGTTGAAATGCTCTGAGCATAACTACTAAAAATGTACTCTATAGAGGATATTTCATGTTTTTAGTCAAATATGATTTATATCTCATCGAGTGAAGTTTGCAATCATATCTTACGAGTCGCGCTTGCGCGACGAGAGTGATATGACTGCAAACTTTTCGAGATGAGATATAAATAATATTTGACCCAAAAAAATAAAATATTATATAACTTTTGGCAATTGACCTTTATTTTGAAAATGCCAGCCGCAAAATAGTTTCAGCTTTCTTATAGTGAAGATAACACTTTCTACAGTGACGATAACACATTTTACAGTGAAATAGTGAAATAGTGAAATTTTCACTCTAAAATGTGTTATCGTCACTGAGTGACTGATAACACTTTTATTTCACTTATATTTTAAAATATTTCAATAAATGTTATATAATAAATTAACAGATTGCATGTATTAAGCACAATACTTTCTATGCTTACAAGCTGTATTTGAACAAATACAACTCCTATCAGCAGGTTTCTGCAGGCATGAATTTCAGAAAATGAATCAGGTATTCTCTTTTGATGAACATGGATACAACTGGCTCTCGCGCGGTCATCAAGTATCTCCAATCAAATGGGCCAACTCCAACAGCCATCCATGCGACCATCGTGCCAACTTGAGGAGATGAAGTTCCTTCCTTCGACACGGTTAAGAGAGCGGCAGCGGAGGGGAAGCGAAAACCTCGAAGCTGGTCCAAGATCTGGACGACCTTCATCTGCCATCACTAAGGAAAATGTTGATAAATAACATGCTATGATCATGGATGACCGATGATTTACCACAGGTCACATAGCCAGTGCACCACGACTGGTACATCAAAGGTCGTGGTATGTGCTACCCTGTCTTTGGGAAAGTGCATATGGAAGATTCCTTGCTGCATTAGGAAAGATGTAGCGGATTTCATCTGATGACTACGAGTCAGAATTACCAAATATTTTACATCCAATAGCCGATGACTGATTAATCAATGTGCTCTAGTGGTGTCGTTAAACAAAACAAACGTATCATAGCCAGTAGATTAGGCATCTATCAGGAGATATTTCAGAGCTGGGCATGAAAGAGCTTTCAGGACGCTGGTTTCCGAGGCTTCTGATTCCTAATCAGAAATACTCCACGTTCATCATCTTTCGTTGGAATTTACGACGTTTTGGTGCAGACCCGGCTGATTTTGTTCAGTGATTGTTAACCACGGATGAGTCTTGGGTTCAGCCAAAGACTACACAACAGTCAAAGCAGCGGAAACTTCGAACCTCTCCTCCTCCAAAGAAGGATAATTCTGTTCCATCAGCTTGTACGGTGATGGCTTGTCTTATGATGGTATACATCACGAAAGTTCCGAACATTAATGGACAATATTATGCTATTCTGCTCACGGAACTGCATGAGAATATTAAGATTAAATGTCGTGTAAAACTCACTGATGTAAAACTCATTAAAGTATGTACCTGTGCTCAGGTGTGTAACTCTTGTCGTCATGGCTGTAATTTAATGACTGTGGATTTGAAATCGTTGAACGTCATCCGTATTCACCAGATTCGGCACCGACAGATTCCCACCTCTTCCCAAACTTGAAGAAATTCTAACTGTCTGGCAAGTATTATGCAAATGATGGTGGCGTCATTTCTGCTGAGGAGGAGATTTTGCACCGCTGGCTATAACACCAGTGGGATACGGAAACTTCAACATCGTTGACAGACACTCCAACATCGTGGGATCCAGACACTCCAACATCGTGGGATCCAGACACTCCAACATCGTCAGATCCAGACACTCTAACATCGCCGGATCCAGACATTCCAACATCGTCAGATTCAGACACTCCAACATCGTCGGCAGAAGTACATGTGTGTAGACTGCGGTTGGGATTGTGTTGAAAAATAATTAGCCACCAACTCCCATCAACGCAGTCCATCAGAACATTTCCGCTATCCCTCGTATCAAACAAATAACTTATGTCGTCATCTATTTACACAATTTTGAAATCAACGTGTTCTATAGTAGAAGCACTATGTTAATTGCGATGGGGGTTTTTTTATCTGAAGAGACAAAAGCTGGCCATGGGTTGTGGAGTTGGACAGCAAATTAAGTTTGGAATATAGTGCTGGCTGTCAGTACGGGGAGATCGGGATCCTGAGTTTGCTGCATTGTAAGATGTTTCCGACTAATAAAATATTTCTACGATTAAACTTATATATTAAATATATTTTCTTGTTTAGAATATCAGTGTCTGTATATTCAATGTGTTTCTGTTCGTCTTAATATTTGTAAGAAGCCCGAACTGGATTTTATCTTCAAATACTTTGGCACGTACGGAAAAAATATTTTTTATGAAATAAAATGAAATTTCACCTAGTACAAATATTAGAACGATCATAAACACGTTTAATATACAGCCACTAATATTTTATGCAGAAAAATACATTTGATATGTAATTACAGTCGTTAAAATATATCTGTTAGTCGATAACATCTTAAAAATTGCAGCAAACTCAGGAATGTCCCTTTAAAGAAAATAAATAAAAATGGTAATATTTCTTTAGCAAAGCTAATAATAGGGCGGGATCTAGCTCAGTTGGTAGAGAGCTTGTCTGAGGAGTTTGCGTCGAAGGATCGAACCACCACATTGGACACATTGTCCGATTGTTTTTCCCCCGTCGCAACCAATGCACCGACTGGTATATCAAAGGACGTGGTATGTGTTGTCCTGTGTGTGGTGAAGTGTATATTAAAGTTCCCTTGCTGCTAATCGAAAAATGTAGTGGATTTCCTCTAAAGGGTATGAGTCAATATTACTAAATATTTGACATCCAATAGCCGACGATTAATAAAGCATTATGCTCTAGTGGTGTCTTTAAACAAAAACAAAAATATATTACGAAATGGCACCTTGACCTACCTGCGCCAAGCATGCAGAAAAGTGTCCAGTAGTAGTGTGCACTTCCCACTCCCATCGCTCTCGCTGTTTCGAAGGAGTCCCTACGCAAAGTGGCAATATGACAGACAACACTGTTTTAAATGTTCACGAAACAATGGCCAGACTGACGAATGTTGATGTTATTGGTTTAGAGGTGATATCGATCGCATAGAAATCATTGAGTAGTCTTGACGACGATAAACTAGAGATTACATCATATAAATGCAAGGATTGTGTTTTCAAACATCGTTCATAATCATGAAAATAAAAGAATAAAAGTTTGTTTTATTTTGTTTAACGACAACCTTGGGGCATTTTGTCGTTAAACAAAACAAACTTTAACTTTCAAGGAGAAATACGAGAGAGAGAGAGAGAGAGAGAGAGAGAGAGAGAGAGAGAGAGAGAGAGAGAGAGAGAGAGAGAGAGAGAGAGAGAGAGAGAAACACAGAGAGAGACAGAGATAGAGACACACAGAGAGAGAGAGAGAGAGAGAGAGAGAGAGAGAGAGAGAAAAGACACAGAGAGAGAGAGAGAGACAAAGACAGAGAGACACACACAGAGAGATACAGACAGACATATACAGAGAGATACAGACAGACATATACAGAGAGAGACAGACATACAGAGAGAGAAACAGACAGAGAGAGAGAGAGAGAGAAACAGACAAACAGACAGCCAGACAGAGAGAGAGAGAGAGAGAGAGAGAGAGAGAGAGAGAGAGAGAGAGAGAGAGAGAGAGAGAGAGAGAGACAGACAGACAGACAGACAGACAGAGAGAAACAGACAGAGAAAGAAACACACAGAGAGAGGCAGAGACAGAGAGAGAGAGACAGAGAGAGAGAGAGACAGACAGACAGACAGACAAACAGAGAGAGAGAGACAGAGAGAAAGAGACTGAGAAACAGAGAGAGAGAGGCAGAGACAGACAGACAGAGAGAGAGAGAGAGGGAGAGAGACAAAAACAGATAGACAAAGACAGAGAGCGACACACACACAGAGATACAGACAGACAAACATACAGATACAGAGACAGACAGACAGACAGACAGACAGAGAGAGAAACATACAGAGAGAGAGAAACAGACAGACAGACAGAGACACAGAGAGAGAGAGAGAGAGAGAGAGAGAGAGAGAGAGAGAGAGAGAGAGAGAGAGAGAGAGACGCGCGTACCCATTACACAAACACCAATAGGTTTCCACTCTAAAACATGAACAGAACTGTTTTCCTTCAAAAGGTTCAGGACAGAAGACCCGTTTTGTGTGTAGTTCAAGAACCGAGCATGATGCACATGATGCAGGGCAGGAGACTTACGACTATGATCGCTGAATTCGTTCCATTAATCTGTATTAAACTGCCCAGAGAGCTGTCTGGATATGTCATGTTACAATTCGTCTATAATCATCTATTATATACTGAATGGAAAAATAAAGGAACACAAAAACAGTAACAGCAAATAAGTAATAGGTATACCCACACTTTACGAGGTGTATCAGTCAATATTCCTACAGTTTTGATCGTGGTTCTCACGACCACAATTGTTGGGATATTCACCGATACACCGATATGGGAGCAGTATGGAGGAATTAAGTAGTAAATGCCATCTCCCAAAACATTTTTATATTTAGATCGCCTAAAATACCATTCTAAGATATGCAGAACCAGAAATAATATTTAATTATTTTTTAAAGGTTTGGTAATTTACTGGAGGGGGTAGTTGACACCCCTACCCAGTTAACTACAGATCTGCACTTAGTATGATTTTTTAACAGATATATCGTACTGTAAATCTCTCATTGAAAAAGCTACGAATAAGTGTGTATGTGTAATTAGATGGCTTATTCTATTGGTTATATGAAAACAAAATTTGACCTCTGTTACTCTTTTACCAACTGGACTCTCTAAGAAGATAAATATAGAATACAAAATGAGCTTGCCAGTCATACCATTTTTATGAAATGAGTGAACAGGTTTGGTATCTGACGAGCGAAAGCGAGTGAGATACCAACACTGTTCACGAGTTTCATAATAATGGTATGACAGGCAAGCTAATTCAGTATTTTATTTATTACAAACCAACTGGAAACAAGCCGCAATGTAGATGTAAGCAGATGTCGGGACCTACTACACGTTATGTTTCTACGAATTGGGTCAGCAAGTGATCTACGTCACGCTCACGTCACGCCAATATTACACTAGTTAGATATTGAGTGATTGTTATCACATGAGAGATATCTTACACTGGTGCGTAATAAAATGTTAATAATGAATATTATTAAACCATCATTTACTTTTATTGCTTTTCATGTTCTCTCCTTTCAGTTTAATCAATCGTTTTATCACAAATGTGTACTTTAATTGACTCATTGATTGATTTATTTATTGAAAATTGCAGTCGCCTTTATTGTACAATTTAATGTTTGTAATTAGGAGAGGGCCTCGTAAGTAGAATAACTTGTGCTCAATTCTTTTGTATATATGTGGACCCATTGGGCTATTTCTCGTTCCAGCCAATGCTCCACAACTGGTGTAACAAAGGCCGTGGTATGTACTATCGTGTCTTTGGGATGGTGCATATAAAAGATCCCTTGCTGCTAATCGAAAAGAGTAGCCCATGAAGTGGCGACAGCGGGTTTCCTCTCTCAATATTTGTGTGGTCCTTAACCATATTTCTGACGCCATATAACCGTAAATAAAATGTGCTGAGTGCGTCGTTAAATAAAAAAAAAACATTTCCTTCGTTTTATGTATATATATGCAATAAAATATGTTTTCAGTCAAACTCTGTTTGTAGATGGCTTGTTCCATTCGTTGAAATATTACGAAAACATAATCTGAACTTTGTTGTATGCAAATGATACGTCACCAAGCAAACCAGGTTTTGTCTCATTTTGTAACTGCGAACTGTGATATGCGGAAGCAAGTGTGAAAATACGCCAACGAGAAAATAAGTATTATTGACTTGGAAGACTGGAATGGAGATTTGTAAGTTTAAACTGACTACTTTTTCTATGCATTTTAATTTGGACTACTAAGACGAATTTAAGTTTAACTGCAGGAGAAAAAAAAAACGGTTTGTAGAGACAGTTAGGAAACTGTGGTTGTCTGTCATATGAGCGAATGTGCGATGAACAGTGGTTATGCGCCTCCTTACACGTGTGCTGTAACCTCACCGTGGTGCAGGGCTGTAACATTCTCATTGAGAACCCCTGCGCGTGCTGTAACCTCACCGTGGTGCAGGCCTGTAACATTCTCCTTGACAACCCCTGCGCGTGCTGTAACCTCACCGTGGTGCAGGCCTGTAACATTCTCATTGAGAACTCCTGCGCGTGCTGTAACCTCACCGTGGTGCAGGGCTGCAACATTCTCCTTGAGAACCCCTGCGCGTGCTGTACCCTCACCGTGGTGCAGGACTGTAACATTCTCCTTGAGAACCCCTGCGCGTGCTGTAACCTCACCGTGGTGCAGGGCTGTAACATTCTCCTTGAGTGTGACGGAACATGCTCTTAAATTTGTTTCGCCTGTGGCGATTTTAATTGTGTTAGAGGGCCGTGTGCAGTTCATTGCACGTAGCCCAGGTGGGCAACTTGTTACGTAATACTTCGCGCGATCGGGCATTCCAATATGCACTTAGTCCAGCTGTGGAGGCCATGTGGCGAGTAGTTACGTAATACCTCTGTGAGTGCGGTTTCGACGACCGTGAATTGGCGACGATGGCGTCAGTAAGTCTGACGATCAGAGAGAAATAATACCGCTTGGTCGCGGTGGGAATATCAGATGATAGGGGGAGGTACCGCCTTGTACCCCCAGGCGAATTCTGATTTTATAATAAATAGCTAGTTTTTAGAAATATCGAGGAGAACCAAAAAGGAAGGTATTCCGGGGGAACGTGTCCGTCCGGACTGGTAAATATATTATTTCTGCTCTGTGTATAACCTTGATGTGATTGATGTGACTTTTAAATATTTTAATACTGTATTATACCAATATTCTTTAGACAGTGTCTTCGGTCATCTGACGAAGTAAATCGTAGACTTTTTGTTCTAACATTATACGAGTATTTGGTAATATAAAGCTTAGCCAGTCATCCTAGAAGACCTAGGTAAACTGTAGGTTATTGTCTTTATTGTGATAGGTACCAGTATTAATTCTGTGTTACAAGGTTACTGAAGGAGTAGTTAGGGTTAATTAAAAATTAACCCGTTAGGAATAGAGCTGTAATTCCTTTATTAATTAAGTTCCCCTGGAAGCGTTTCTAAATTATCACACGTTACTGAACGAGTAGTAAGGGTTAATTAAAAATTAACCAGTTAGGAATGGTGTTGTAATTCCTTTATTAATTAACTTCTCCTGGAAGCGTTTCTCAATTATCACACGTGTGGGTGTTGTGTCACGGTGAAGTGATTCGCATATTGTGTAACTAGACACCTAGAGATTAACTAATTAAGTGATCAGTTCTGGGTTGTAATTATTGTTGTTATTAATTAACTACTACGGCTGTACGTTTGTCAGCGTAGGTTAATACAGATTCCAAAGTGTATTGTGTTTTGTTGTGTTTCTAGTGAGCTAAACGTGCTATAAATATATATACTTATATAAGATCGTATCTCTGATCATACCTAGAGACGAGCCATACTAGGGTTTAACCGCCTGTTACAGAGAGATCTAATAGATATACAGTTAGGAGAGATATTTGGATAATCGTGTTTTATTCAGTTACGGGAATTATAGAATCCCCGTGACAGGAAATGGCCAATACAGCACAAATCCCCTTGTTTTCTTCGAGATACAATTGAAATTTTGAGTAAAAGTCAGTATCTATCTGTGATATTTGTATTTTTGCACAGTTCTTTACACTGTATTTTATTTAAATCTTGAATTTTTATATTGATGTTGATCATCACTTTATTTATTTGCATTACCATAGTTTGACACCCAATAGCCGATGTATTTTTCGTGCTGGGGTGTCGTTAAACATTCATTCATTCATTCGTTCATTCGTTCATTCCTTACACGTAGTTTGGCCCGGCTTATCCGTCCTCGGCAGTGACCCATATTAGCTTTGACCAATCCAGCTTGGGTGACCCACAGTGATCCATATTGGTCTAGCATCTATCCTTTGACCAATCCAGCTTGGGTGACCCACAGTGATCTATATTGGTCTAGCATCTATCCTTTGACCAATCCAGCTTGGGTGACCCACAGTGATCTATATTGGTCTAGCATCTATCCTTTGACCAATCCAGCTTGGGTGACCCACAGTGATCTATATTGGTCTAGCATCTATCCTTTGACCAATCCAGCTTGGGTGACCCACAGTGATCTATATTGGTCTAGCATCTATCCTTTGACCAATCCAGCTTGGGTGACCCACAGTGATCTATATTGGTCTAGCATCTATCCTTTGACCAATCCAGCTTGGGTGACCCACAGTGATCTATATTGGTCTAGCATCTATCCTTTGACCAATCCAGCTTGGGTGACCCACAGTGATCTATATTGGTCTAGCATCTATCCTTTGACCAATCCAGCTTGGGTGACCCACAGTGATCTATATTGGTCTAGCATCTATCCTTTGACCAATCCAGCTTGGGTGACCCACAGTGATCTATATTGGTCTAGCATCTATCCTTTGACCAATCCAGCTTGGGTGACCCACAGTGATCTATATTGGTCTAGCATCTATCCTTTGACCAATCCAGCTTGGGTGACCCACAGTGATCTATATTGGTCTAGCATCTATCCTTTGACCAATCCAGCTTGGGTGACCCACAGTGATCTATATTGGTCTAGCATCTATCCTTTGACCAATCCAGCTTGGGTGACCCACAGTGATCTATATTGGTCTAGCATCTATCCTTTGACCAATCCAGCTTGGGTGACCCACAGTGATCTATATTGGTCTAGCATCTATCCTTTGACCAATCCAGCTTGGGTGACCCACAGTGATCTATATTGGTCTAGCATCTATCCTTTGACCAATCCAGCTTGGGTGACCCACAGTGATCTATATTGGTCTAGCATCTATCCTTTGACCAATCCAGCTTGGGTGACCCACAGTGATCTATATTGGTCTAGCATCTATCCTTTGACCAATCCAGCTTGGGTGACCCACAGTGATCTATATTGGTCTAGCATCTATCCTTTGACCAATCCAGCTTGGGTGACCCACAGTGATCTATATTGGTCTAGCATCTATCCTTTGACCAATCCAGCTTGGGTGACCCACAGTGATCTATATTGGTCTAGCATCTATCCTTTGACCAATCCAGCTTGGGTGACCCACAGTGATCTATATTGGTCTAGCATCTATCCTTTGACCAATCCAGCTTGGGTGACCCACAGTGATCTATATTGGTCTAGCATCTATCCTTTGACCAATCCAGCTTGGGTGACCCACAGTGATCTATATTGGTCTAGCATCTATCCTTTGACCAATCCAGCTTGGGTGACCCACAGTGATCTATATTGGTCTAGCATCTATCCTTTGACCAATCCAGCTTGGGTGACCCACAGTGATCCATATTAGTCTAGCCTCTACCCTTTGACCAATCCAGCGTGGGTGACCCACAGTGATCTATATTAGTCTAGCATCTACTCTTTGACCAATCCAGCGTGGGTGACCCTAACAGGACCTCGCCATGTCAATGAATGGACCATGAGGTGGTGAATGTTAGGCTACCGATTCCCGTGAACAGGTCTAAGAACACGTGGCTATGCAAACATGTATACAATAGCTGGACAGGTGTAACGATGTGTACCACAAGATGAGAATTCGCCTACATAATATATGGATAGCTACATTGTTGAAGGATTCGAAAGACAATACGTTGTAACCGAACATGACAGGTGTGAACGTGACACAAAATGTTAGTAACAGTCGTGCAGTCGCGCGCTTCTCGGAATATGCCTTCCGGGTTTCAATTTAAATTATGTCTATAAAAGTTCATTGCATTGTTCATGATTTTTATTTTGTTTCAAATACAGATTTATAGTTAAATGAAAAGCGTAGGTGTATCGATGAACACACCTTAGTGGCCAATATTGTTAACATCAGTAACCATGATAACTCGAAGTGGGATATTAACATATATAATTCCCCATCCTGCATATACATGCACCACTTGTCAAATGTTATTGAATTGTATATGAAATGTATGCCTATGAGCCGGAACGAACGAATGAATGAATGAATGAACGAATGTTTACCGACACCCTAGCAGGAAAACTACACGGGCTATTGGGCGTGTCAAACCATGGTAAATGCAAGTAGTATGACTCATCAGGCGGAAGACAAAGCTAATAAGCTATGGTATTCCACCGTGTTTTCGCTAATTAGTGCGCAAGCGTTAAATATTAATCTTTCGAGATGAAAACTATTCAAAGTTCGTTGGCTGTGGTAATTAAGGCTAACTTACTTTAAACAAGTAATGATCCTGAAATATAAAATAATCCATTGAAACGGATGGGGAAACAGTTGAGAATGTATGAGAAAGAGTGGATACGTGAAAAATAATTATCAAATTTAATTCATTATTCATTCAATTTGTTAGCGTGGCTGCCAAATTAACTGATATTTTGTTTTTAATGACAAACGAAATACGTGAAACATAATTATCAAATTTAATTCATTATTCATTCAATTTGTTAGCATGGCTGCCAAATTAACTGATATTTAGTTTTTAATGACAAACGAAATACGTGAAACATAATTATCAAATTTAACCTATTATTCATTCAGTTTGTTAGCGTGGCTGCCAAATTAACTGATATTTTGTTTTTAATGACAAACTAAATACGTGAAACATAATGATCAAATTTAATTCATTATTCATTCAATTTGTTAGCGTGGCTGCCAAATTAACTGATATTTTGTTTTTAATGACAAACGAAATACGTGAAACATAATTATCAAATTTAACCTATTATTCATTCAATTTGTTAGCGTGGCTGCCAAATTAACTGATATTTTGTTTTTAATGGCAAACGAAATACGTGAAACATAATTATCAAATTTAACCTATTATTCATTCAATTTGTTAGCGTGGCTGCCAAATTAACTGATATTTTGTTTTTAATGACAAACGAAATACGTGAAACATAATTATCAAATTTAACCTATTATTCATTCAATTTGTTAGCGTGGCTGCCAAATTAACTGATATTATATATGTTTAATGACAAACGAAATCAGTTATAAAATGGCAAGGGATATTTAGATAACTACTAATCCACAACGTCGCGATCCTTTACGACCTAACCTGAACGATTTCGCTTGTATATCTTCAGGAGTGGATGACTGGCACACGATTTCCGATTTAGTTTTCGACAATCTTCGTTGTGTTCCGTCAGAATATATTATTATCACAAGTATCAGATTTATATTAAAAAAATTGTTTTGTTTAACGAAACAACTAGAGCACATTGATTAATTAATCATCGGCTATTGGATGTCAAGGTCATTCTGATACGTGGTCATCAGAGGAAACCCGATACATTTTTGTTTGAAAATGCAGCGGGGTTTTATATGCACTTACCCCATGACAGGAAGGCACATACCATATCTTTTGACCAGTTGTGATGCGCTGGTTGGAACGAGAAAAATCCCGATCAGTTGAATCGATCCACAGAGGCTGTTCGATATCTGTCCTTGTTTACAATGTACAGGTTCAGTCGTTTTGTAAAGATTCTTAAAACATCTACAGTTAAAACCATATTGTGACGTCGCAGGTTTTGAATGAATGAATGAATGAATGAATGAATGAATGAATGTTTAGCGACACCCAAGCTCAAAATACACATCGAAAACTAATTGAACAAATAATAAATCATTAAAAATATTTTCAAAGAGATTGAATATCATCTCGTATCCTCCGGAGCCGGGCCCGTCCGCACCACTATATAAACCATGACGACTGGACCATATCATAGTCTGAGACTTTCTCGTTCAAACAGATCCAGCTCCACAAGATCTCAATTTCCTCACAGCACTACACCTTCCACATCTAATGACTGTCAGTCTAGGGCTTTTCTTGACGGGATGCAACCCATCTCGTCCCTAAAAGCTGTGCACCTTTACGGTCTTAATGAGGCCACACACATGGACAAAATGTTATGTCGAAATTACTTTAAAAAATACATTATTATATAGTCCGATCCTCTCGTCTTTCTCTTCTTTATTTTAGACTTTCCTAAAATGCTCCAAATTATATAAATACTTGTATTCGGTCGAGCAGTTAATAACTTATTTTGTGGCTTCTTAACGTTTTATTATTTTTAAAATTCTATGAACTGTTTCTGCCCATTACGAACACTACTCCCACCCCTTCTGTCCCGGACCCAGTCGCTGACGAAGTCAGATATTGTGCCCGAGAGATACCTGCTTGAACCTTAATTTGAAGACAATTAATTAGGGGAACCTGAAATATTAATGTTAATATCAACTATTAGACCGAACATACGTTTTGACCACAGACATCCTAGTAAAGAACGTTCAGGTCTGTTTATCAATACACCGAAACACATCCCATAGTCTGCAGGGGCATCATGTAGTTGCCCCATACACGTGCGAGGTGGGTGGGGTGCCATTCTCGATTTTCACAATTTCCAGGAAGGTCGATTAATCACCGTGAAACATTATTTATGTCAATCTTTTTCATTCTGTTGATTATACAGTTGTTATTGTTTTGTTTTAGTCATTTTTATTGTTTGAATTTGCGATCTACTGATAAAAAAACCCGTCAAATTTCAACAGCAACTTTACACTGAAAGCTGTCCAGCGTTCAGAAAATAAAACACGTTAAGCACCAGTTTAGTTTTATGTAAGGATATCCAAAATGATATCATTTGAGTTTGACATAATTACCATTAAACAAAGACACCGCTCGCATATTCTTACGTCATTTGAATATCGGGTAATGGCTGACTGGAATTAAAGTTACGTATACAGTTTACAAAAACACGTTGTATTAAGCTTGAGAGTATATGATAAAAAAATTATTACCTTCGTGTGTTTCGGTATCGTCAATATCATATAATAGGAATAAAAATAATGTTTTATGTTCGCATAATACAGTTTATATTCTAATATATTTATTGACGATTACGAAAGACACTGGTAAATACACCCCCCCCCCCCCCCTCTCTCTCTCTCTCTCCTATAATTAACCAAATCAATTTTAGTTTGAAAAGAATCACGTCAATATGCATGGATTTGTAAACGTGGAGATATTTATCCTTCTTAATTGACCAAGATTGCTGTATTCACACAATGCGTTTATCTCATCATTTCAGACTTCAGACTGGTTTTGCATCTTCTGTGCCGGTTGGCTTATCATGCAGTTAGCAGAGTATTCGATTGCCACCACCCCACTTGGCCTGCACAAATATCGACGTGTAAATCAATGTTGCATTATAATCGAATTTCTTCTTGATGATGATTTGCTTCATTTCTGAACTTACATCCAGGATAAAAAGTTCTAGACACGCGAGATGGGTGCGGAAAATGTAGTCCATTGTTTTGAACCACTGCAAAGGCGCTTAAACACTTGAGCGCACAAAGTCAAACTCTGGCGCCACGGGAAATCCGGTTAGGAGGTTTCTGAGGTAATCGATGAAGCGGTTAGGCAAATTAGATTCACTTACATAGTCAGTCACGTTTGTTTCTGTTTTTGCAAATTTACGAAGCATTTAGTACCCTAATTATCGTTGGCGTGTAAACGTGTTTAATCTTTCAGATAAACTTCTCTTTTTTATAACACTCCCCCCCCCCCCCCCCCCCCACCCCATCTCGTTCGCATGTAAACGTGTTTAATCTTTCGGATAAACTTCTCTTTTTTATAATACCCCCCCCCCCCCCATCTCGTTCGCATGTAAACGTGTTTAATCTTTCGGATAAACTTCTCTTTTTTATAACACTCCTCACCCCCACCCCCCACCCCATCTCGTTCTAAGTACATCTTGAACATTAAATTGATACAAAGTTTGCTTTGTTTAACGACAACATTAGAGCACATTGGTTAATTAATCATCTGCTATTGGATGTCATACACACAGTATAGTCTTTAGTTAAAGTTTGTTTTGTCTAAAGACACCACTAGAGCACATTGGTTAATTAATCATCTGCTATTGGATGTCATACACACAGTATAGTCTTTAGTTAAAGTTTGTTTTGTCTAAAGACACCACTAGAGCACATTGGTTAATTAATCATCGGCTATTGGATGTCAAACATACATACAATATAGTCTTTAGTTAAAGTTTGTTTTGTCTAAAGACACCACTAGAGTACATTGGTTAATTAATCATCGGCTATTGGATGTCAAACATTTTGCTAATTCTGACTTGATGTCATCAAAGGAAACGCGCTATATTTTCCCAATAGCAGCAAGCGATCATTTATATACACTTTTCCACAAGCAGAAAAGCACATTCCCCGGCTTTTAACCACTTGTTGGTGAACTGGTTGGAACGAGAAAAAAAACCCAATCAGTTAAATGGATCCACCGAGGTGGTTCGATCCTGCTAAGCACGTTAATTTTCTGACACTCATTTGTGTTGTGACAAACCGCTAGTTTGTTGAAGTCTAACCTTATTACAAGAGAATAAATAATAAAACAAGATATAAATACACTCAATAAAAATAACAAACCTCTAATAAGCCACTCCGAGTTCAGAGACACGCGATTCTGTCAATCGTAGAAGATTCGAAACATCCAGTCGAATGGCGGTCACATAAAAAAATTGGTATTTTGAAAATCGGTTACACACACTCAGAGAAATTGCTGTGTATGCATGAACATTGAGGCTTACACGACAGTAACTTTGAGATACTAAACATTAATCTGTGGTCATTTGTGAACGATCCATTAAGTGCTGTGTTTTCAAAGCGGTTCAGTATAGTTTGGGGGGGGGGGGGGGGGGGGAGAATGGTCCTAAGCCGAGAATATATCGTTATTGTGTTATGTATTTTGAAATAATTATTTATTTCCAAATGTGGTGATGGTGATGGTGACAAATGTCATCACAGCTGTACTTATTCCAGCGAACTCTGTCCGATGCTAGTTTTAATTGAGTAAACTAGTCTATGAGTGGCAGTCCTCTTTTTGGCGGTGCAAGAAGGTCGAAATCTTTGATAAGGAATATCCTCTGGAGTGGCTGTCCTATAAGAGTGGTAAAGCGCTCGTCTGATGTGCGGTCGGTCTAGAATCGATCCCTGTCAGTGGGCCAATTGGGCTATTTCTCGTCTCTGCCAGTGCGCCACGACTGGTATATCAAAGGCCGTGGTATGTGCTATCCTGCCTGTGGGGTGGTGCTTATAAAAGAACATTTGTTAATAATGGGAAAATGTAGCGGGTTTTCTCTCTAAGACTACATGTCAAAATTATCAAATGTTTGACATCCAATAGTCGATGATTAATAAATCAATGTGCTCTAGTGGTCTCGTTAAACAAAACAAACTTTAAGTTTATATGTTACAGTGAAATCGATTTTATAATGCTTTTTTCATTGGATGATGTGACATTGGCGTCCTCGTCATCATCTTGAAGCAGCCAGTCATATGTTTAATTAAATTGTTATCACACGTATGTGTGTTATGAGTGTGTGTTATAAAATTAACGAATGGTGTTCTCACCAACGGGAGAGTATGAAACAGTGTTATCAACCTACTAAGTGCACTTATTTTTGTATTTGTTTTAAAACCCGTTTTATATGAAATGATACTCTTCTAGACAAAACACAAAACAAAACAAAAAACAAACACATTTTTCTGTGATTCAATATTTTGCTCATATTTTCAACAATTAAGCACTGGAAAGGCGATAAACACAAATCAAGATCAAAGTTACATATTGTATATATATATAAATATATATTTATAAAACACGGCTTTTCAGGAATGTTCACATTCATGCATATATTATGTATATAACTGAGCTATATATGTATGTAAAATATATTTATGTACAATATTTGTTCATTCCAATGTAGAAAAACCACAAAATATCCGTATTCCATTCATGACATCTCTTATCCTTGATTATTTAGACCACGTTTTGTCATGTTACTGAATGCCCATACCCAGAGGCAGGTCATATGGAGTTGGAGTGAATGTGTGCGCCCGCATGTGTGTGGGTGTGGGGTGTGTGGGTGTGTGGGATTGTGGGGGTGATGCAGTATCTATGGGTGGTCACCCAATATGGAAAGAACGAAATGTTTCATTTAACGACGCAGTCAACACATTTTATTTACGGTTATATGGCGTCAGACATATGGTTAAGGACCACACAGATTTTGAGAGGAAACCTGCTGTCGCCACTACATGGGCTACTCTTCCGATTAGCAGCAAGGGATCTTTTATTTGCGCTTCCCACAGGCAGGATAGCACAAACCATGGCCTTTGTTGAACCAGTTATGGATCACTGGTCGGTGCAAGTGGTTTACACCTACCCATTGAGCCTTGCGGAGCACTCACTCAGGGTTTGGAGTCGGTATCTGGATTAAAAATCCCATGCCTCGACTGGGATCCGAACCCAGTACCTACCAGCCTGTAGACCGATAGCCTACCACGACGCCACCGAGGCCGGTCACCCAATATGATTTAGTAGCCTTCTAAGTAGACTGATCTTCAGATTGACTTGGTGTTGCTAATGGCAATGACTGATTTTAAAATAACTGATTACAAGATGGCCACTTACAAAATGATGACTTTGACACACGTATCCTGTAGTCTACTGATACAATCTTGAATTATATAACGACTTTCACAGGTTAGTTCCAAGTACACATATTAAACATACAGAAGTAAATTAATCATGCATGATACTGTAATTTTAAAATTATCAACTGATAAACAAAACTGGTTCACAATAAACAAATAAACAATGTAACAACAACACATAAAAATAAACAGTAACGCCAAAACAACCCAGGTAAATCTGAGAGGATTTCAGTAAAGTGAGGTAAGCAGATTCCAAGGAACTCGCTTTGTATTAATGGACTGTCAGGAATTAAAAGTGATGCAGAGAAATAATAACAAACGTATGGATTCAGAAATGAGCCACTGGGTGGATTCTGTAATGAGTCATTGGGTGCAATATTTATCAATGACAGTTGACCTGGATATTTGTCACGTTATTTAAATTATATATATATATTAAGTATATGTTTTGTTATTTAAACATTTAAAATGAATATACATATACACATGTATGCAAGTACTGTAGCTGCCCTTTGTTCCAAGCTGCACCCCTTCTAAGACGTTTTTGGTACCAAACCGTATGGTGACCCACATAATAAAACAAATATCACAAGACTGTTTAGGTACCACAATACCATTTGTCGTATCATTACTTGTAGTAGCTGCTTAATATAGTCCGGTTTTTGGAAATAGTTCCTTGTAAAAAAAAAAACCAAAACCCCAACAACAACGCAATAAATTGTGATATGCCTTTGGAATCTTTCTTTGATGATTACAAGTAGGTTGATCTCTGCAATATTTAAATAACCCATTGGTCTGAAGTTACTTCTTATATGTAGTAAAAACTGTGCAAGTGGTATAGTGCCACTTGTATAACAGCAACACGAGGCGGTGCTCTGGCATAGGGGTGGCTGACTGAAATAGTTCGTGGTTGACCTATGTTGACTTTTTACACTGTACTTGTTAGTTGAGAGCATTCTCTAAAAATAGTAGTCACATGACCTTCTCGATGTTGTATTTTTCACAGAATATATTCTGACAATGTACTGAACTGCGGTAATTAATGGTGGTGTGAAAACTTAACAGCAGTGGTTGTTAAATGAGAGGAAGCAAGAAGATTTCACAAGGAAGAAGCTAAGGCTCCGTGGACAATGTTGGAATGCCAAGACTCGGAACGTCACAGGCAGCAAATACCGCTCAACATGTACAATAAGCTTCCTGATAATGAGCTTCATAAAGCGGCGTTCTCATCATGTGATTTCTCACACCGACTTGTCACATGCGATTGTTTTGTGAGAAACAGGACATGTTCTAATCATTACAACTCCCACGACTGGTCATTCTCACAGTACGATTCGATCGCATCATTCGACAGGTCCGTGTGACTACTCGCATAATGAGGACGCTGCTTTAACAGTTTCTACTTCACATGTTTGTTTTGTTTGTTCTTTTTATTCTTTATTTAAAAAAAAATATATATATATATAGTGTTGTAGATATATTTAGAATTCTGAATTAGGGGCGATGATATAAATCAAGAGTTGTATCCATGTTTGTCTCAACTCATCCGCGTTGATGCCGAAAAATGTTACACTATGCCTAATAAGAAGTGTAATGTTCAGACGTTTTTTTTCTACAACTGCTGCTCAGTTTCTAGCGATTGTTTCCAGATTAAAAGTGGTGACTCTTGTTATGCATCCGTGGAATGGGTGTGTCGGGATAGATGTCTGCAGGAAAGACATGATCATCAAAACCAGAATGTAAGGAAATGTGTAATGCTGGGCCAGTACCGAGTGGCACACTAATACCACCATGACTCCGTGTGTGTTTATCACTTTAATCCAGTCTAAAATGAGAAAACTAAATTGCCACCAAAAGGGTTTGAAATAGGAAGTCACCTAGAATCTATGACCTTGCTGCTATTGTCTTTTAAATAAGCAGGCCAAAAGAAAAACACGCCAACATAGTGCAGGTCATTTTTCAAATGCATGCATGTATGACTATCTCATTTGCTATTTAGCTTGTGATTCTGTGAAATTTTGATTCCATCTCAGAGGAACTAATTTTCCAAACCCTCCCTCGCCCCGTGCTGTCTTATTTCCAGCAGGCCATGTTTCTTTTTCTTAGCAGACCTGCTATTTTGAAAAGAAAATTACAGCACTCCATATTTTTACTTCCTATTTTAGGCCCTTGATTGTGTATATAAATACTATTACCTAATGTACCGTAACACTAGCAAACTAAGCACTGCTAAGTACTCACACACAGTGCCACAGTGATGATAAGTACTCACACACAGTGCCACAGTGATGATAAGTACTCACACACAGTGCCACAGTGATGATAAGTACTCCCACACAGTGCCACAGTGATGATAAGTACTCACACACAGTGCCAGTGATGATAAGTACTCACACACAGTGCCAGTGATGATAAGTACTCACACACAGTGCCACAGTGATGATAAGTACTCACACACAGTGCCAGTGATGATAAGTACTCACACACAGTGCCAGTGATGATAAGTACTCACACACAGTGCCAGTGATGATAAGTACTCACACACAGTGCCAGTGATGATAAGTACTCACACACAGTGCCAGTGATATTACCATCCTTTTTAGAGTAACAGTAAGTGTCACCATAATTAATCACTACGTGGTTTGTTACAATACGACTATTACCATCATCAGAATACACCACCAAGTGAACAATAAATATATTACCTTACAATCTGCCAGACACATACTACAATCCAATAAGTCAACTGTATTTATATCACCATCCAAGATACCACAAATATACCATCACTGAATATGTCAAACATATATCACCATCTACTGCAATACATTTACTGTCATCCAATGTATCAAATGGATTTATGTTACCATCCACGATACCACAAATATACTATCACATGTCACACATACATTACCATCCAATGTGATACAAATATTCTATCATTGAATATGTCACACATACATTACAATCCACTGTAATACAAATATATATCATCCAATGTGCCTTAATTATACTATCATCCAATGTTGCACAAAACTCTCGCTGAGATATACCAAATATATGTCATTATAAACAATGCGTGCACACATTAAATGTGTGCAACGTGTGATCAGTGAGACTATTCAGTTTGGTTCCATATATAACCATAGTGATACACGACTATAATTAAACATGTCATCCATCGAACACAATAAACGAAGTTACTTTACTGGACATGTTTTTCCAAAATATATCCTTACTGAAGGTCGAGTGGTATATGTTACAATACAAATATACTTATCATACAATGTCACACACATAATAACTGACTGAATAGCCCCACAGTTGAGGCTTTCATTACTCAAACACTTTAAGAGATGGACAGCAACTCGGGGATTCTCACTAACGATTTGCTAACTACGTCCCTGAATTAAAAAAAACAACAGTTTACTAATGATGTACAGGCCATACAGTATTGATATTATTTATCATGAATCAACAGGTAAACAGGCAATCTGTGTGTACTGCTAAAGTACTATATAATACATGTCGCCTACTGGGCCCCACAAATAGCCAAAGTTCAAGGGCCGTAACTGTCAAACATGGATAAATTCCATCTTTGACAGAGTTGTTCCCCTTGAATAAAATGCTACAAATCTGATCTGGACAAAACTGGGTAAATCCCCATGAAAGTCAAACTTGATATGTAACTACATAATGAATCTATACACAAAAGTTCAGCTCAATATCTTAAGGCAGACAGAGAGAAGGACGGAGAAGAAACTTATATCCCCTCCGGTTGGACGGATAGGGGACTAGTCTAATAATATGTATTAATGATACACCAACTGGTCTCGGTGTTAAGCCATCAGACTACAGGTACAAGGTTCGCAGCCCGGTTTCGGCTCCAACCCAGAGCGAGTTCTTAAAGGCTCAAATGGATAGGTGTAAGACCACTACACCCACTTCTTTCTCACTAACTACCAACAGTTAACAACTAACCCACTGTCCTGGACAGACAGCCCAGATAGCTGAGGTGTGTGCTGTGGACAGCGTGCTTGAATCTTAATTGGATACACGCATAAATATAAGTTGAAATGACATGAAAATGATACACTTTACTGAATCAATACACCTGTAATTGGTACATCCCACTTGTCAGTTCTCTCATCTTCAATGACCACCGCTTTGAAAACGAAACAGACTGACCTCACGAAACATAGGTTTAACTTATTATACCGAGGTGATCCACATCTACTCTGGTTTGAATAGTACAGTTCAATTTTACAATAAACATTAACTTGTATCATGTAATAGTCTTTACTTAAGGCTGCTGCACACACACACACACACACACACACACACACACACACACACACACAAGCGATACACCACAGCTACAGGCATAAATGTACAAGGTTGGGGGGGGGATGGGCGCATGGGGAAACAGCCCCTTTAGCGATGAAGCAAATCCTCAAATTGGGGCAAAAACTAAATATTTGATGGAAAATAATGTCCTTTTCACCATGTAATTTCATCATTCTACCCATAATATTAAAAATGCAGTGTTCACTTGCAACCCTATACAGCTGTTTGGCAGTAATGCTAATATGAATAAATGTTGTTATCCAGATTAAAACATCAGTCTACCCGCCTATAAAAATGGGAGCCCGTACGCTTATGGCCCCTTGAGCGAGACCGAAGACATGCAACATAATGTTACTTGGCCATGGTATGGCCACAGACATGTTACTTGGCCATGGTATGGCGACAGACATAATGTTACTTGGCCATGGTATGACCACAGACATGTTACTTGGCCATGGTATGACCACAGACATGTTACTTGGCCATGGTATGGCCACAGACATGTTACTTGGCCATGGTATGGCGACAGACATAATGTTACTTGGCCATGGTATGGCCACAGACATAATGTTACTTGGCCATGGTATGACCACAGACATAATGTTACTTGGCCATGGTATGAACACAGACATAATGTTACTTGGCCATGGTATGACCACACACATAATGTTACTTGGCCATGGTATGACCACATACATAATGTTACTTGGCCATGGTATGACCACAGACATAATGTTACTTGGCCATGGTATGGCCACACACATAATGTTACTTGGCCATGGTATGGCCACAGACATAATGTTACTTGGCCATGGTATCACCACAGACATAATGTTACTTGGCCATGGTATGGCACAGACATAATGTTACTTGGCCATGGTATGGCCACAGACATAATGTTACTTGGCCATGGTATGGCACAGACATAATGTTACTTGGCCATGGTATGGCCACAGACATAATGTTACTTGGCCATGGTATGGCCACAGACATAATGTTACTTGGCCATGGTATGACAACAGACCACGTGTGTGAAATGGAATAGAACAGGAAGTGACACGTAGTGCAATTGCAGCCAATCAGAACAATTGTTGGTTCCATTTACATGTTGATATATTATTATGAAGCAAAAACGATAGTGCGGAATTTGTCTGTCCTTGACCTTAGTGTTATCCTATGTTAACCTGTGTAACCATAACAAGTTGTACATTAACATTGTCCGATAATTAGTTATATAAACATAAACTAACCAGTGTTATAATTAGATCTGGGAAAACCAAAACTGGTGCTGCAAACTAATGTAACATTGTTACAAACTACAACAACGTTACCATTCTAGTAACTAGTGCTATATTACAATAAATAAAAGCAATTCAGTTATATACTATAAGAAATAGTTCTAAATACTCAGGCAAAAGGGTGCTACAACGAAAAAGTATATAATACAATATTACTACTTCAGTGCTACATGCACACTGTCTATGATCCTGTTCACATATCAACGTCATAAAAAAAATCCCAGGTACACGTATCTTCCATTCACATTCAATTCGGCGCAACCTATTAGAATTCACACCCGGTAGATCTATTCTCGCACCTGTATGGAAGCAAACATCAACTGGGAATTGTGTGTTATGGTGTGAACAGGCAATTATCAATATATTAAGATGTGAACAGGGCTTCATAATATATAGGACAATATTAGAACAAATGCTGGACTACCATTTAAAGTATAGGCATTGGAAGACAACACCAACTGTCTAATTATTACACTATAACAACCATGTGCTAGAATACTAAAGTAGAGTGCTACAACAAATATTTGCCTAACTGTAGCATGCTACAGAATAATAAGTGCTAGTGCTAAAATGTCGGAGTCAAGTGCTACATATACAATAAATATTGTCTAACGACTACACGTACCTCTAATTAGTGCTCGGTCGAGTGTTACATAAAATAAATACTGTGTTAACAACTGATTAAAACTAGTGCTAAAATGTCGGAGTCAAGTGCTTCCAGGAATGGGGGAGCAGGGGGGATGCTGGGGCTAGAGCCCCCCACACAATAATTCTAAATCAAAAATATTATTGGTGGTACATCTTAAGGCAGAGATGAATTTTACTTGTAAAATGCAGTAAATTACGGGGAGCATATCTCGGAACTCTCCAGAAGCTTTGCTTTGCACCCTGAATTTGAATCAGCCCCCCATCCAATGTCTACTTGCTTCCACCATGCCTGGCTACAATTAATAAACATTATCTAGGAAACTAGTGCTATACATAATTATGACAACCAGTGCCAGAATGTCTAGGAAGGGTGCTACAATAAATATAATGTATCAACTAGTGCTACAAATAATGATAACAACTAGTGCCAGTAGGGTGCTACAATAAATATGATCTATGAACTAGTGCTACAATTAATTCTAACTAGTGCTAGAATGTCTGAGAAGAGTGCTATAATAAATATTGTCTACAAACTAGTGTTACCACATAATTATAGAACTTACATGTAATGCTAGAATGTCTACGAAGTGTGCTATAATAATAAATATTGACTATCAACTAATGCTATAACAACAATTATATACGTCTGTGAGAAACTAAACTGTCAGTAGTAAACTAATGTTACAATAATGTCACACTATGATCAAATACCAGTAAACAAACAAGTCTGGATATCAAAACTGGGCATACATGTGTAAAGTTTCAGGTCAAAATTCAATGTTTCGTTAAAGGCACGTGGTCAATTAAAATCATTGTTGAATAATTAGTTCTGCATGTAACACTGCACACAGAGTTCATGATGAATATGATATCATTCTTTTGAAATGTGGTATAATCAGAGATGCGATACTTACATGTATTTAAAAACAAGCATTTTGAGAATACTGATAAAGCAATTAATATCCCCTACCAGACGCAACAAATTTTTTATTTTCTAAGTTCAAGGGCCATAACTCTGTCAAAAATGGGCCAATCCTTATGAAAGTCAAACCGGACTACATATTTTTAAAGCTATCTTTGCGTTACGATATTGTAAAACCGTCGTAAGCCATGACATCACTAGGATGCATGCCAATCTATGACGGTTTTACAATGTCGTAGCACTAAGATGGCTTTGCAAGTGTAGGCATTAATCGCTAACAGTACACAAGAAGGTTATACACAACATTTCAGCTCAATCTCTAGAGACATTGCGAAATAAAAGTCCGGAAACCAGCATGTGAGACAGACAGACGGACAGAGACGAAACCTATAGTTCCCTCCGATTGGTCCGGTAGGCGAATAATATATAGCTTACAGTTTGTTTTGTTTAGCGACACCACTAGAGCACATTGATTTATTAATCATCAGCTATTGGATGTCAAACATATGGTAATTTTTACATATAGTCTTAGAGAGGAAGTCCACTACATTTTTGCTTTAGTAGCAACGGATCTTTTATATGCACCATCCCACGGACAGGATAGCACATACCACAGCCTTTGATATACCAGTCGTGGTGCACTGGCTGGAACGACAAATAGCCCAATGGGCTCACCGATGGGGATCAATCCCAAACAGACTACGGAACACACGTTTGTGCTAAACACGGAGGACAAAACATAGTAGAAACACGGTGTGAACTATTTACCTGCATACGGTTACACTGCTGTGTTTTTAGCAGAGAGAACCGACAATGCTAATGAATTACAAATATGATGAGGTGACTGTCAAAACACTCCTGGTGTGAGTGATAACCTGTTGATATTACCGTCGCGTTACAGATGATATAAAACAAAAGCAATGAGAGAACTGATATGTGACAAGTTTCACAATCACACCGTTACTGTTACACATGGTGAAAGGTCCTTACTTTAAGAGTAGTTAGTGACGTCACAACAATTTGCTTCCTGTTCTTTACAATTAGTAGCAATGGATCTTTTATATGCACCATCTGACAGACAGGACAGTACATACTACAGCATTTGATATACTAGTTGTGGTGCACTGGCTGGAACGAGAAATAGCCCAATGGGTCCACCGACGGGGATTGATCCCATGATCTGTAACAGTAATGATGTGGTTGTGAAACTTCTCTATTGCTAATGAGTTACAGATCTGATGATGTAACCGTCAGAATATTCCAAGTATAAGTGATATATAACTTAACAAAAGCAATCACAAAAATATGTAGGTTTTTGGGACAACTCGTATAACAATCCATGAATCTTGTCGACACCCGCAAATGATAAAAACTGAAATACTCTAAAGGCTATTCCAGTAGAGAAAATGATAATACATAAAAACATAAAGTGTACGTTGGCAGGATTTGAACCCACCCCACCAGTCTGCAAAACGTTTTGACAATCTGCTGTCAATGTTAACCTCAAAACAACTTATTCAGAACATTAAAGGTGGGGTGGGGGTGATACAAGGGTGTTACAGTCTGATATAAATTTCATTTGATCTAATCACATTTGTAGCAGACTAATATTTTCATTTTCATAGGCTAAGATGTAACTTTAGATGGGGTATGCTGGCTTTATATTAGGCTTTTCCCGACATACGTCCACTGTGCTTATAGCCATTTCTATGTTAAGTGACAGATGGCCACGTTCATTGAGGTTGTATTTATGGAATTCATCTTTAGCATGATTTAGATGTAGCATCAGCTATGTACTAACAAGACGGTCTGCAGTGCATATCAAAAGAGGAGAAGCAATCAGAACGATTGGAAACTGTTTAAAAAAGACATTGCATATCATATTATAAATGACATCAATACTGGCCTCAGCATAGAGATAAAGGCTTCAAATTTAAAGCTCAAAGGTACTGGGTTCGTATCCCTGTTTTGGCTACTACTCATAGAGTGATTTTTAATGACTCTATTCAAAGTTGTAAGACAACTATGCTACAACTTCGCTCTCACTAACCTCTAACTATTAACACCCCAAAATAAGTTAAAATGAATGAATGACAGCATTGATCCATCTCTCTCCTAAACCCAGACAGGAATTTATGTGTGCGTGTCTAGACTGTGGTGAACAAAGTTTTTAGGAGGGTCAAGTTATGCTCTCCAGACAAAAAAAAAGAGAGAAAATTTGCATTGAGCAGTGTTTTTTCTCTGACCCTTCCTGCACATTCATCCCACGTCTACCCTCACCATCAAAACCCTTCCTGCACATGCAACTACAACTCCACCCTCTTCACACACCCACAAGACTCTACACATGGAACAGCCCCAGTACTGAAACTACCGCTAGAAAGAGGTAATGGTCTGACACGTCTCCTTGAAGGTATCACTGAAGTAGTCACTGCTGGTGGTGATGTAGTTTCTGTCCCCACCATCACTGATGGACCAGACTCTTCACGTAGAACAGCCCCAGTACTGACCTCCAGTACTGACCTCCAGTACTGACCTCCAGTACTGAAACTACCGCTACAAGGATGTAATGGTCTGACACATCTCCTTAAAGGTATCACTGAAGTAGTCACTGCTGGTGGTGATGTAGTTTCTGTCCCCACCATCGCTGATCGAACCAGACTCTACACATAGAACAGCCCCAGTACTGGAACTACTGCTACAAGGAGGTAATTGTCTGATACATCTCCTTGGAGGTATCGCTGAAATAGTCACTGCTGGTGGTGATGTAATTCCGGTCCCCGCCATCACTGATTGCGGAGAACTGTCTATGGAAGGAATTGCTCCGTGTGAATTCCGCCGTCAGTGGTACCGTCTCCTGGTGTAGCGCCTGCGGGGTCCCGATGCTGTTGCGTCGGAAGAACGGATCGGTCGCGCAGGCTACAAACGACCGTGCCTGTCTGAGTGGCACCGACACTTTGAAGCGGTCCTGGCTCGTGCTCCCACCGGACGTCTTGCGACTCCCCGCCAGTTTCTCCTGCGATGATCCCGAGCGGCGGTTGAGCACGGAGAGTGGCGTTGAGAGGCTGATCGTGTTCTGGCATGACGGCAGCGCCATCTCCAGGGAGTTCGTGTCCTCCATGACGACGCTTTTCATCGGCAGGTCAAGGCACGGCGACAGGAACTTGGGGTTTCGGTCGAGGTAGTCGAGGATTTTATCCAGGCTGGGACGGACGTGAGCCTCGTATGACATGCACTCGTAGATGAATGTAGTCCTGGATTGAATTAAAAAAAAAAAAAAGGAAGATTCAGAGAATAACTAACGAGCTACGAGGAATTATGAATTACCTGTCCCGCGTGAATGAATGTTGTAAATCCGAACCTTTGGCAAGGGACAGAGAATTCGTAACTCATTGTAGCAAGTTGGTTATTCTCTTTATTACCCATTGTCAACTGTAACTGACTTTTGAATGTAAAAATTCCCTTACACTCCACAACAAAGCCATCAGCCATTACATCATATAATCTTACACGCATTACATGACGTAATATAACTAACGTCATACCATAACGGCATTCTTTTTACAGCCAAATGTTTACAGTTCAAAATAATATGACTGCAGTTGTATTAGAAAATAATTATTTTGATATACTACTTAAGCCGCTGCTTATGAAAATATACCATTTTATGTTTACAAAACAATGAGTCCATTAGTTTTTGTAAATCTTTGTAGATCGTATAATGTATGTGTAATCTGACTCATGAATGGAAACATTATATGAATAAACGTGAAATTCCGGCCATGGCAAACAACCAACCAAATGTCATGATTTTTAAGATGACTAGCTTTTGGCATGGCAACAGCGTATCACTCTCTTTTCCTCTCAATAAAGTTAAAAATGACGGTAGATGCCAAATATTTGATAACTAACACAGTCTAAAAGGACATGAAACCACTAAATTTATTCATTAGTAGCAACAGATCTTATATATAGCCTTTCCCACAGAAAGGACAGCACATGCCACAGCTGCTCTAAATAATACTCACAACTGTTCTGTGACCTTGTCGGGCAGACTAAGTCTGTTCCCGGACTTGACGTACTCCAAGACCTGTGAGTTGGACAGGCCCTGGTACGGGAAGCTGCCGAACGTGACGATCTCATAGACGACGACCCCGAAACTCCAGATGTCCGACTTGGAAGTGAAGATTCCATCACCGAGACTCTCGGGACTCATCCACCGCACAGGCAGCATGCCTGGAACACAGGAGACAGGGATAGAGTGGGGAAGAGGCAGAGAGAAAGTGAGTGGGAGCTGCATACGGTCAATATTGATAAACAATATTATATTTTCAGCTATTCAACAACTTCAGCTATTTTTTCTTTTTTGACTAAAGTGTTATGTCGCTAATATGTCACTTATTTGATTCTCGTTAAATTTAAAGATCCCTAATATTTTATGATTTACAATATTAGAGTTTGTAATCCACAGTGAATGTCTAGCTTACCCTTCCTTGTGAATCGGTAGTAGTCCGAGTCAAACGTGGGTCGCGTCATACCGAAGTCTGCAATCTTCACCGTCTTATTGGCATGAACCAGACAGTTTCTGCACGCCAGATCCCTAGAAAACAGAACAAGAATTACAATCTTCACCGTCTTATTGGCATGAACCAGAAAGTTTCTGCACGCCAGGTCTCTAGAAAACAGAACAAGAGTTACAATTTTCACCGTCTTATTGGCATGAACCAGACAGTTTCTGCACGCCAGGTCTCTAGAAAACAGAACAAGAATTACAATCTTCACCATCTTATTGGCATGAACCAGACAGTTTCTGCACGCCAGGTCTCTAGAAAACAGAACAAGAATTACAATCTTCACCGTCTTATTGGCATGAACCAGAAAGTTTCTGCACGCCAGGTCTCTAGAAAACAGAACAAGAATTACAATCTTCACCGTCTTATTGGCATGAACCAGAAAGTTTCTGCACGCCAGATCTCTTGAAAACAGAACAAGAATTACATAGAACTAAATGTCTCACCTACCATAAATTGAGTTTTGAAAAAAAAAATTCAATAAGCAAAATTATTTATAAATCCAGTTGAACAAGATGATATAACTTTTAACATGTATTGAGATGAACATCCACAGGGTCTTCTGTAACTTTCACTGATCTAAGACTTCTAGGGCTGAATTTACAAAACCTGTTTATGTCTTACACATGTGTAGCTACATACATTTACCATGCTTAAATACCTGTATGTAGCTAAATACATTGACCATGCTTAAATACCTGTTTATGTCTTACACGCATGTAGCTACATACATTTACCATGCTTAAACACCTGTTTACGTCTTACACGCGTGTAGCTACATACATTGACCATGCTTAAACACCTGTTTATGTCTTACACGCGTGTAGCTACATACATTGACCATGCTTAAACACCTGTTTACGTCTTACACGCGTGTAGCTACATACATTGACCATGCTTAAACACCTGTTTACGTCTTACACGCGTGTAGCTACGTACATTGACCATGCTTAAACACCTGTTTATGTCTTACACACGAGTAGCTACGTACATTGACCATGATTAAACACCTGTTTATGTCTTACACGCATGTAGCTACGTACATTTACCATGCTTAAACACCTGTTTATGTCTTACACGCGTGTAGCTACGTACATTGACCATGCTTAAACACCTGTTTATGTCTTACACGCGTGTAGCTACGTACATTGACCATGCTTAAACACCTGTTTATGTCTTACACGCGTGTAGCTACGTACATTGACCATGCTTAAACACCTGTAGCTACATACATTGACCATGCTTAAACACCTGTTTATGTCTTACACGCGTGTAGCTACATACATTGACCATGCTTAAATACCTGTTTGTCTTACACGCGTGTAGCTACATACATTGACCATGCTTAAACACCTGTTTATGTCTTACACGCGTGTAGCTACATACATTGACCATGCTTAAACACCTGTTTATGTCTTACACGCGTGTAGCTACATACATTTACCATGCTTAAACACCTGTTTATGTCTTACACGCGTGTAGCTACATACATTTACCATGCTTAAACACCTGTTTATGTCTTACACGCGTGTAGCTACATACATTTACCATGCTTAAACACCTGTTTATGTCTTACACACGTGTAGCCACATACATTTACCATGCTTAAACACCTGTTTATGTCTTACACACGAGTAACTACATACATTTACCATGCTTAAACACCTGTTTATGTCTTACACGTGTGTAACTACATACATTTACCATGCTTAAACACCTGTATTTTTGTAAAAAAAAACAGGCCTCGTAAATTCTGCCCTAAGTTTCTGTCCCGGACTGGGCCTCTGGCTATCCAGAGACGGGACCCAGGACGGACATGTTCAAAACTGTAGTGGTATATGAGCATGTTAAAATTCACCCTCCCACCCTTAGTTTCTAAGAAAGATAGCTAAATGTAAAAACATGATGTGGCCCTTCCTGGCAATAAAAGTTATCATCACCATCACCAGAGAAATAACACCCATATCGTGCCCTTCCTGGCAATAAAAGTTATCATCACCATCACCAGAGAAATAACACCCATATCGTGCCCTTCCTGGCAATAAAAGTTATCATCACCATCACCAGAGAAATAACACCCATATCCTGCCCTTCCTGGCAATAAAAGTTATCATCACCATCACCAGAGAAATAACACCCATATCGTGCCCTTCCTGGCAATAAAAGTTATCATCACCATCACCAGAGAAATAACACCCATATCGTGCCCTTCCTGGCAATAAAAGTTATCATCACCATCACCAGAGAAATAACACCCATATCCTGCCCTTCCTGGCAATAAAAGTTATCATCACCATCACCAGAGAAATAACACCCATATCGTGCCCTTTCTGGCAATAAAAGTTATCATCACCATCACCAGAGAAATAACACCCATATCCTGCCCTTCCTGGCAATAAAAGTTATCATCACCATCACCAGAGAAATAACACCCATATCGTGCCCTTCCTGGCAATAAAAGTTATCATCACCATCACCAGAGAAATAACACCCATATCGTGCCCTTTCTATCACTATCACTAGAGAAATAACACCCATATCGTGCCCTTCCTGGCAATAAAAGTTATCATCACTATCACTGGAGAAATAACACCCATATCATGCTTTTCTTGACAATAAAAATTAAAACATTTTAACAACATATCCTTAATGTCATTATTTAATTACCCGTGGACGTATTTCAGGTCGTGTAAGTACTTGAGCCCGCTCGCTATGTTGATTATAATGATGACTTGTTCATAATCTCTATTTAATTACCTGTGGACGTATTTCAGGTCGTGTAAGTACTTGAGCCCGCTCGCTATGTTCATGGCGATCTGAGTGAGGTTCTCGGCATTCACTTCATCAGCTTCTCTCATATCCAAGCCGACGAGGTTTCTCCGTGACAGCAGATACGTCTTCAAGTCACCTAAATAAAGATATCAATAGTTTGACTCAGTTTTTAGTACATATTGGGTGTATCACCAGTGGCAATTCAGGGTTTGTAAATGAACCCATTTTTAGATGTATTTCTGTCCTTTTTGTTCATTAACATTAAAATGGAGTACATGGGCTCTTAACAAGTACCAACCATGTAGCAGAAACTCCATAATGCAGTACATGGGCTCTTCACAAGTACCTACCATGTAGCAGGAACTCCATAATGCAGTACACGGGTTCTTCACAAGTACCTACCATGTAGCAGGAACTCCATAATGCAGTACATGGGTTCTTCACGAGTACCTACCGTGTAGCAGAAACTCCATAATGCAATATGCGGGCTCTTCACTAACTTGTACCTACCATGTAGCAGGAACTCCATAATGCAGTACATGGGTTCTTCACGAGTACCTACCATGTAGCAGGAACTCCCTAATGCAGTACATGGGATATTCACGAGTACCTACTGTGTAGCAGAAACTCCATAATGCAGTACATGGGCTCTTTACAAACTTGTACCTACCGTGTAGCAGGAACTCACATGATGCAGTACATGGGCTCTTCATGAGTACCTACCATGTAGCAGGAACTCCATGATGTAGTACATGGGATCTTCACGAGTACCTACCATGTAGCAGGAACTCCATGATGTAGTACATGGGCTCTTCACGAGTACTTACTGTGTAACAGAAACTCCATAATGCAGTAAATAGGATCTTCACGAGTATCTACCGTGTAGCAGGAACTCCATAATGCAGTACATGGGTTCTTCATGAGTACCTACCATGTAACAGGAACTCCATAATGCAGTACATGGGAGCTTCACGAGTACCTACCGTCTAGCAGTAACTCCATAATGCTACACGTGGGTTTTTCACGAGTACCTACTGTGTAGTAGTAACTCCATAATGCTGTACATGGGCTCTTCACGAGTACCTACCATGTAGCAGGAACTCCATGAAGGGCTCTTCATGAGTACTTACAGTGTAACAGAAACTCCATAATGCAGTACATGGGATCTTCACGAGTACCTACCATGTAGCAGGAACTCCATAATGTAGTACATGGGATCTTCACGAGTACCTACCATGTAGCAGGAACTCCATGATGGGCTCTTCATGAGTACTTACAGTATAACAGAAACTGTATAATGCAGTACATGGGATCTTCACGAGTACCTACCATGTAGCAGGAACTCCATGATGTAGTGCATGGGCTCTTCACGAGTACTTACCATGTAACAGAAACTCCATAATGCAGTACATGGGATATTCACGAGTACCTACCATGTAGCAGGAACTCCATGATGTAGTACATGGGCTCTTCACGAGTACCAACCAAATAGCACAAACTCCATAATGCAATATGTGGACTCTTCACGAGAGTACCTACCATATAGCAGGAACTCCATGATGCAGTACACAGGTTCTTCATGAGTACCAACCAAATAGCACAAACTCCATAATGCAGTACGTGGGCTCTTCACGAGTACCTACCATGTAGCAGGAACTCCATGATCTAGTACATGGGCTCTTCACGAGTACTTACCGTGTAACAGAAACTCCATAATGCAGTACATGGGATCTTCACGAGTACCTACCGTGTAGCAGGAACTCCATAATGCAGTACATGGACTCTTCATGAGAGTACCTACCATGTAGCAGGAACTCCATGATCTAGTACATGGGCTCTTCACGAGTACTTACCGTGTATCAGGAACTCCATAATGCTATACATGGGTTCTTCACGAGTACTTACCATGTAGCAGGAACTCCATGATGCAGTACACGGGTTCTTCACAAGTACCTACCATGTAGCAGAAACTCCATAATGCAGTACATGGGTTCTTCACGAGTGCACACTCCGAGTAGTTCAACAATGTTTGGATGTTTGAATCTCTTCATCATTTCTGCTTCACCAAAAAAGTCAAGCTGCAAAACACAAAAGGTAACTTTAAATTCTAAAGAAGGCGTCGATGGATGGATGAATGGATGGGTGGTTGGATGGATGGATGAATGGATGGGTGGTTGGATGGATGGATGGATGGATGGGTGGTTGGATGAATGGATGGGTGGTTGGATAGATGGGTGGTTGGATGGATGGATAGGTGGATGGATGGATGAATGGATGGATGGATAGGTGTATGGATGGATGAATCGATGGATGGATGAATGAATGCATAGATGGATGGATGGATGGGTGGATTGATGCACAGATGGGTGTATGAACTGATGGATGGATGAATGGATGGATGGATGGAAGGATGGATGAATGGGTGGGTTTGGGTGGTTGTATGGATAGTTAAAGTGTGTTTTGTTTAACAACACCACTAGAGCAAATTGATTTATTAATCATTTGGTAATTCTGACATATAGTCTTAGACAGAAAACCTGCTATATTTTTCCATTGGTAGCAAGGGATCTTTTATATGCACCATCCCATAGACAGGATAGCACATACAACAATCTTTGATATACCAGTCGTGGGGCACTGGCTGGAATGAGAAACAGCTGAATGGGCCACCAACAGGGATCAGTCGAGCACTTTACCACTGGGCGATATCCCACCCCTGGAGGGATGGATGGATGGGTGGATGAATCAATGGATGGGTGGATGAATGAAAAGATGGATGGATGTGTGGATGGACGTAGAGATGAATGGATGGGTGGATGAATAAAAAGATGGATGGATGAAAAGATGGATGGATAAATGGATGGAGGGATGGGTTGATGGATGGATGGATGGATGGACGGATGGATGGATGGGTGGATGGATGGGTGGATGGATGGGTAGGTGGATGGGTAGGTGGATAAATGATTGGATGGATGGGTGGATAAATGACTGGATGGATGGGTTGATGCATGGGTGGGTAGATAAATGAATGGATGGATGGGTGGGTGGATAAATGGATGGATGGATGAATGGGTGGGAGGGAGGGTGGATGGATGGGTGTATGGATGGATGGATGGATGGATGGATGGATAGATGGATAGATGGACGGGTGGATGGTTGGATGTATGGGTGAATAAATCAGTGTATAAATAGATGGATGGGAGGATGAATGGATGGATGGATAGATGGATGTATGGATGTATGGATGAATGGATGGATGGATGGAAGAATGGGTGGATGGATGGAAGTATGACTGGATGAATGGATGGATAAATGCATGGATGGATGGATTGATGGATGTATGTATGTATGAATAGGTGGATGGATGGATGGATGAATGGATGAATCGGTGGATGGATGGATTGATGGATGTCTGAATAGATGAAGGGGTGAATAGATGGATTGATGGATGTCTGAATAGATGTATAGGTGAATAGATGGATGTATGTATGGATGGATGGATGGATATAGGGATGGATGAATCGGTGGATGGATGGATGGAGTGGATGGATGGATAAATAAATGTATAAATGAATGAAAGCAAAAACCACAAAAAAACCTACCTTATGTTCGACGATGGCTCCAATTTTCAGCGTCTTCACGGCTACAGCTACCCAGCCCTTCCCTTCCACGAACGCCTCCCCTCCATACACCGTTCCAAAGGCTCCCTCCCCCAGTTTGCGGTTGAGAACCACCCACTCTCTCTTCATCTCCCAGTCGTCGAGGGAGAAGTAGTGAGACGCCTCTCTAGGCAGCAGACCCAGCTCCTTCATCCTGTCGTGAGTCGCTCGTACTTTCTGGTCGTATCTGTAAAAGTTTGTCAAAGATTAAACAAAAATCTTTTTATATATTGTAAAATATTGTTAAATTTTTTTAGAATAAAATTGTTATCTGAAATTAATGATTCCCAGAGTAATATTGAGATAAATATGCAAGAAAAGGACAGGGAGAGGCTTGAAATAGAATTTGGAGGGGGAGGGGAAGGGGGGAAACACAAGGCAAGAAAAGAGAAATAAAGGGAAACAAAAGGAAGGGACATGAAACAAAATGAGAAATGATAGGTAGTGGGAGGGAGGGAAGGCGGTGGGAGGGAAGGTAGTGGGAGGGAGGGAAGGTAGTGGGAGGGAAGGTAGTGGGAGGGAGGGAAGGCGGTGGGAGGGAAGGTAGTGGGAGGGAGGGAAGGTAGTGGGAGGGAAGGTAGTGGGAGGGAGGGAAGGCGGTGGGAGGGAAGGTAGTGGGAGGGAGGGAAGGTAGTGGGAGGGAAGGTAGTGGGAGGGAGAGGGAGGGAAGGTAGTGGGAGGGAAGGTAGTGGGAGGGAGGGAGAGGGAGGGAAGGTAGTGGGAGGGAAGGTAGTGGGAGGGAGGGTAGTGGGAGGGAAGGTAGTGGGAGGGAAGGTAGTGGGAGGGAAGGTAGTGGGAGGGAAGGTAGTGGGAGGGAGGGAGAGGGAGGGAAGGTAGTGGGAGGGAAGGTAGTGGGAGGGAAGGTAGTGGGAGGGAGGGAGAGGGAGGGAAGGTAGTGGGAGGGAAGGTAGTGGGAGGGAAGGTAGTGGGAGGGAAGGTAGTGGGAGGGAGGGAAGGTAGTGGGAGGGAAGGTAGTGAGAGGGAAGGAGGAGGGAGGGAGAGGGAGGGAAGGTAGTGGGAGGGAAGGTAGTGGGAGGGAAGGTAGTGGGAGGGAAGGGGTTAAGAGGGCATGCAAGGGAGGGAAGGAGGAGGGAGGGAGAGGGACAGGGAGAAGAGTGAACACAAGAGAAGGCAGACTAGGGAGGGGAACTCAAGGAAAGGTGGAAGGAGAGAGACCCAGCTCTTTCATCCTGTTGTGAGTGGCTAGGACGCCTTAATTACATCACTTCTTGAATTGTCCTGAATTGAACACCGTCTACACAGAATGACTCACTTGCACTTGAAGAGGATCCCACCCCTTAATGACATCACTTCTTGAACTACCCTTAAAGACTTACTTGCACTTGAAGAGGATCCCACCCCTTAATGACATCACTTCTTGAACTACCCTTAAAGACTTACTTGCACTTGATGAGGATCCCACCCCTTAATGACATCACTTCTTGAACTACCCTTAAAGACTCACTTGCACTTGAAGAGGATCCCACCCCTTAATGACATCACTTCTTGAACTACCCTTAAAGACTTACTTGCACTTGATGAGGATCCCACCCCTTAATGACATCACTTCTTGAACTACCCTTAAAGACTTACTTGCACTTGAAGAGGATCCCACCCCTTAATGACATCACTTCTTGAACTACCCTTAAAGACTCACTTGCACTTGAAGAGGATCCCACCCCTTAATGACATCACTTCTTGAACTACCCTTAAAGACTTACTTGCACTTGAAGAGGATCCCACCCCTTAATGACATCACTTCTTGAACTACCCTTAAAGACTTACTTGCACTTGATGAGGATCCCATCCCTTAATGACATCACTTCTTGAACTACCCTTAAAGACTCACTTGCACTTGAAGAGGATCCCACCCCTTAATGACATCACTTCTTGAACTACCCTTAAAGACTCACTTGCACTTGATGAGGATCCCACCCCTTAATGACATCACTTCTTGAACTACCCTTAAAGACTCACTTGCACTTGATGAGGATCCCACCCCTTAATGACATCACTTCTTGAACTACCCTTAAAGACTTACTTGCACTTGATGAGTACAAGGCTGACGATGGTGAGGATGATGAAGGCGACGAAGCCCATCACGTTGGCTATGATGATGGACATCTCACACGTGACACTGAGAAACACGCGGAACGGCTCAATCATACAACTCTCATCAACTGAAAACAGATAAGAAAGACGTTATATAATTTTAAATTTTACTTTCAGGACATACTGGAATGTTGTTTAACCAGAAACAGTAACTAATCACTTAGAGGATCAGAGAAAAAAGACATTATATTTTTAAATTTTGTTTTCAGGACATACTGGCATGTTGTTTAACCAGCAACATTAACTAATCACTTAAGAGGATCAAATAAGAAAGTTGTTTAATTTGTTTAATAACACAACTAGAGCTCACTCAATTTAATGATTGGCTACTGGATGTCAACTATTTGGTAACCCAATACAATCCTTGTAGGTATTTGGTTCAATACTTTATGTCATTTGCGTGAAAGCAAAAGCAGGAAAAACACTGTTTACTTGTTAGAGGGAACACAAAGTCTTCAGTTCAGTAGATTTATCCTGCAGCCACTGTTTCTATTGGCTGATTATGATGGCTGATTAAAGCAAAGTGATAAACGTATACTAGCAGGTCATCGTACAATGCAGCTGAAATAACAGAAATAATAGCTTTCCCCCTTCATTTTTATGGACTGCAGGATAAAAAGTAATAAGTACGGTAGTTAATGATGTTGCATATTGGCTTTATCCTGTTGAGGCCAAATTGGAAATTTCCCATTCTTACCTAACAAGAATAAATCCAATATCTGACATCATTAACTAGATATTCTCTATTTGAACAGTATTCATCATACATGGAGTCAATAATTTTATTATAAAGTTAACCTTTACTGCGACATTTAAAGTTATAGGACTAGTGCACTTTGAACTTTGACCTGGTGAGACGCTACTGTTTATACTGCAAACCCAATACCTCCTGTGTGTTTGGTGGCTTATTCGCAGACCTACATGCACTGCTCTTCATTTCACATCAAGTGAAATCGCCTTTAGTCACTACATCATTTATACCAGTACACAGATCTACATTTCACATCATGTGAGATCGTCTTTAGTCACCACATCATTTATACCAGTACACAGATCTACATTTCACATCATGTGGGATCACCTTTAGTCACTACATCATTTATACCGGTACACAGATCTACATTTCACATCATGTGGGATCACCTTTAGTCACTACATCATTTATACTTCTACACAGATCTACATTTCACATCATGTGGGATCGTCTTTAGTCACCACATCGTTTATACCAGTACACAGATCTACATTTCACATCATGTGAGATCGTCTTTAGTCACCACATCATTTATACCAGTACACAGATCTACATTTCACATCATGTGAGATCGTCTTTAGTCACCACATCATTTATACCAGTACACAGATCTACATTTCACATCATGTGTGATCGCCTTTAGTCACCACATCGTTTATACCGGTACACAGATCTACATTTCACATCATGTGAAATCGTCTTTAGTCACCACATCGTTTATACCGGTACACAGATCTACATTTCACATCATGTGAGATCGCCTTTAGTCACTACATCATTTATACTTCTACACAGATCTACATTTCACATCATGTGTGATCGCCTTTAGTGACTGCATCATATATACCGCTACACAGATCTACTCACTGTTGTGTCCATCGTCAGGCCTCCGCCCACCCGGCGTCAACCAGCGGATGTGTGAGTCGTAGATCTCGAGCCTCCCCTCAACGTCCTTCCCTCGCGGCATGTACCGACCCACCAGCCGCATGTCCGTCTCATTGTGGAAGAACTGCATGATGCTCACGTTGCCCAGGCGATCGCTGCCCTCAAACTGAATGGTTCCAGAAACACCGTGGAATTTTGTGTTGTTGATGGCTGTTACCAGGGCTCTGGAATTAATGTTGTAGTTTTTTTTATAAGGAACACCTGCTTAATCATATGAGACTGAGATAAAAAAAATTGGGGGGGGGGGGGGGAAGGTGGCAGCAGGCCCCTTCACAATTAAGACTGAGATTTATAAAGACAAATCCTTCACATACTTAACTTTGTTTGACACCCAATAGCTGATGTGTATTTTTGTACTGGAGAGTCTTTTAACAATCATTCAGTCGTTTTTATTTTGAGTTCTTGTTATTGCTTGTGGTGTGTTAAGAGCTTGCTGTTAAGCAATATGATATTGGCTTTCTAAAAAAAATGTTTTTATATTACACATACATGTAGTCCTTATACGAAAATCACGGCACATTAAAAAATGTTTTTATATTACACATACATGTAGTCCTTATACGAAAATCACGGCACATTAAAAAATGTTTTTATATTACACATACATGTAGTCCTTATACGAAAATCACGGCACATTAAAAAATGTCAGCACCCCAGGAAAACATTCGACCGATTAAGCAAGATCCCAACTGGTTTGAATGCGATATCAGTGTTGTTTTAGCAGTGCTGTGAATCAAACATGCTTTTTAATTATACATTGTGTGCAAGTGCATTTTTATCAGTCATTAATTTAACAGGAAATGGCATTCTATCAATAAGAGAGGTAACTCTTACTTACTTCAATAATTTATTCATGACACTGAGTTAACATTACTTGGCAACTGAATGACATAAACAAAATGGCAGTGTCCATGAAATTTACATGTGATTTGTTCGTTACTTATATTTACAAAGCAGATGTTATAAACTGTACATAAATGCTTTTAAATTCTAGATAGTTAAATAACATATTAATCTGTACTACTTTACAGTTATTCTTTTTGTTATTTTATTAATTAAAATTGAATTTGATTTATTAATTATTTTTTTTAGTGATTTTCGTTAAATTAATTCCCCCTAGTTTTTTTTCAGTTCATGCAAGTATGAATGAAATAAAAGAACATTGAGCACCACCTTAGATGAGTTATAAGAAAGTTGGACAACATTATTTCAATTTATATTTAAACGCACACAAAAATCTTGAAATTTTAATATTGGTGTTCAGGTACCGAGATTGGCCCAAGGGTTAGTGTTACACAACGGTCTAACATGATGGCCCCCATCAGAATATATGTAAAGCATCGGTAGAAATCATATTAAAGTATCGGACAGAGAAGAAGAAACACTTTTAGACAAAGCGAAATATCTGCAAACACTGTACAGCTGATTAAAAATGTCGAATTCTAGATAAATCGGGAGAATGTCACTCTACCACTTACTCCACGGTAGATTTGTCATGCATGGTGTTCAGTGCACCGACTTTTTTCCTGAACAGTTTGTCGAGTCCGTATGCAAACACCCACACAGCATCATACACGAAACTGGCAAACGGGCTCTCTTCAAAGTCCTACAAAGAAAAGAAAATGAAAGGAACATTTGTTAACTGACATTTTATATGATGGTTCTCAAGTGTCTGGGGGTGGGTGGCAGTCTGGGGGTGGGCAGCAGTCTGGGGGCGGGTGGCAGTCTGGGGGTGGGCAGCAGTCTGGGGGGCAGTCTGGGGGTGGGCGGCAGTCTGGAGGTGGGCGGCAGTCTGGGGGTGGGCGGCAGTCTAGGGGTGGGTGGCAGTCTGGGGGTGGGCGGCAGTCTGGGGGTGGGCGGCAGTCTGGGGGTGGGCGGCAGTCTGGGGGTGGGCGGCATCTGGGGTTGGGCGGCAGTCTGGGGGTGGGTGGCAGTCTGGGGGTGGGTGGCAGTCTGGGGGTGGGTGGCGGGACGCATCCAAGTGGCAAATCGCTCACCTGATGCATGTTGTTTTGAATTATAAAAATTGTTATTGATGTATAACAGTGACAAATTTAGTATAAAATCACTTCGCTATACTAGGCTAGTTTACACAATTTGTGACTGTTGTACATTGATAAATTCACCAAACCCCCCCCCACCCCCCACAAACAATTCTTACATAAATATTTTCATTAAAAATATGTTAGTAAAAGTTATAACTTTGTACACCCTCGAAATGTTTTTTATCAAAAATGAATCTAGTAGTCAGAAGATTATGTCGACCGACTACATAAAAAACCCAAAACAATTCAAACTCACAGCTTTTCTGACTCTAGTTGCATACGTGTCTTTCTAGATGCTCTCATTGAAACTAAATGTATTTCAATTTCTTTTCAGCCAGACGACACGCATGGTCTGCATCCAGTCTACACAAGGGGGCGAGACGTAGCCCAGTGGTAAAGCACTTGCTTGATGTGCGGTCGGTTTGGGATCAATCCCAGTCAGTGGGCCCATTGGCCAGTACACCATGACTAGGTACATCAAAGGCCGTGGTATGTGCTATCCTGTCTATGGGATGGTGCATATAAAAGATCCCTTGCTGCTAATCGAAAAGAGTAGCCCATGAAGTGGCGACAGTGGGTTTCCTCCCTCAATATATATGTGGTCCTTAACCATATGTCTGACGGCATATAACTGTAAATAAAATGTGTTGAGTGCGTCATTAAATAAAACATTTCCTTCCTTCCTTCCAGTTTATACAAGCCTGAAGTCGACTGACTGACATAAAAAAAACCCATTATAATAAAAAAACAATTGCAACTCACAGCTTTTCCGACTCTGGTTGCGTACATGTCTTTGTACTGCCCGACAGTGATGTTGCCAGCAACGCGCACATCGTCCGAGTCGGTGAAGGCCTTCGACAGGATGAAGTGGCCGTCAATCGCGTACTCCATCTGATCCTTGGTGCACGGCACAGACTCCTGGGAGCCTGGCTCTCCCTTCTGGGGCTTCGAGTTGTAGTAATCAACGTCCCACCAGTCAGACGAGTACCATGATGGTAGGAACCACGTGTAGCCCTGGTGAGCCGTCATTCTCTGTAAATAAAGAGTTCCTTCATTTAAGCTAACTATATTTATATCCAAAATTTTCATGGTCAATACCTATAAAGAGTTGCTTATTACAGTTAAATGTCCTGCATGCGATACACTGATTTTGTTTAAACAATATACAGTGAAACCGGCCCTAGCACCACTTGTGTTATGATGCCACATTGGTATTATTCCAAATCATCTAATTTAATATAAACTGACCTGTACTAAGCAGCCACCTGTCTTAAAGTGTCACTTTTGGATACTCTCTTAGGTGACTGATTAACACAGGTTGGACTGTGTATATATATATTTTTATCCCACTGGCCACTTTCCTTTAAATTCCATCCAACTTCTTTCGCTGTCCACCTCCACATCCTGGTCCTAGTCTCTCCAACTGCAACAGGTGCTTGTCTCTTGTGCAATACACCTGTTATTTCCCCCATCAGCTTTAGCTGTGGGCTTAGTCTGACCAATTTGGAGTGTGTTCAGGAGCTAATTCTGGCATTGTTAAGAAGCACATGTATGTAACAGGATGTGGAGATGGACAGCAAACTGGATTAGGAAAAACTGCAAGTAGTACTGTGCAGATGAAACTATTGTTCTCGTAACATTTACAGGTGTGAATAAAGTGACTATATCAGTTTACCTGTCTGTAATTCCAGGTGTGAATAAAGTGACTATATCAGTTTACCTGTCTGTACGCCTCGCACATCATGGCCCGAGCAGCCACCACGTAGAAGTCAGCGATTATAACTCGCACATTCTGGGCTCGAAGGTCCGCAAATATCTGAAAATATAATATACATGAATAAATGAATAAATGAATGAATGAATAAATGAATAAATGAATGAATGAATAAATGAATGAATAAATAAATGAATTATGTTTTTTTACAGTTTGTTTTCTTTTACTGACACCACTTGAGCACCTTGATTTATTAATCATCGGCTATTCGATGTCAAACATATGGTAACGTTCTTGACACAGTCATAGAGAGGAAACCCACTACATTTTTCCATTAGTAGCAAGGGATCTTTTATATGCACCATCCCACAGACAGAATAGCACATATCACGACCTTTGATATACCAGTCGTGGCGCACTGGCTAAAATGAATGAATGAATGAAGGAATGAATGCTTAATGACACCCCATATCAAAAATAGTGATCGGCTATTGGGTGTCAAACAAAGGTAACTATATTAATGTGATTATTTGTATTCAAAATAAAAATTGTAGAATTTTGTAAACACAGTATGCACATGAAAGTTGCGGCTACCGAGTGATGACACATTACATCTCCACACTGGCTGGGTTTTTTAATTAATATATGAGACATGGGTAAAGCTATACAAATTGAGGAAAAACATTTGGAAAACTGTGTGTTGAATAGATGGCCAGACAGACAGATAAAGACAAAACCAGGGAAAATTTTGCTTTTAAAATTTTGCTTTGTGACATTTGTAGTCAATTGAAAATTGATTAGCAACTACTATGTAATGTCTTAAAATTGTGTAGCAATCTCTGAAACTTGCGCAGTGAATTGCGATGCAATACTGAACAAAATGTTCTCTGAAACCGTACAGTCCCTAGAGCTGGAGTGGATTTAGGTAGCCCGACACCAAATAGTAGTATCGGAGTGGGTCAAAGTTCAAATAGTATCGGAGTGGGTCAAAGTTCAAATAGTATCAGAGTGGGTCAAAGTTCAAATAGTATCAGAGTGGGTCAAAGTTCGAGGTGCACCCAACTATTCATCCCACAGTTGAGGCCATTGGTGATACATGAGAGTGTTTGTTGTAACCAAATGTTGTTTCAATCTGAACTAGTGTCAATGTACGAACTACCATTGTGTTTGAAACGTGGGTGGGGTCCTACTATAAACAGCATGACAATTTTTGTGCAGAACTAGGGTAGTCATAGACGCTAGCCATTATATCTGAAACAAGCAATTTAACCCCCCCCCCCCAATTGTTTCTGATTTATTTTAAGGGTGAGGGGTGGTAGTATTTATATCCATGGTATATATGTCAGTTGATACGCTGCATATAGGAGTTTTAGCTACATATGTTATTATTATTCTCTATGGGATTTGATTTGCAGGTATACACCATTAAACAAAGTGAGTGCGATGAAGCGTGACCTGCGACACATCAAGGTGGCCGGTGTGCGGGTGGAGTTTCCGCTTGACGACCACGGAGATGCCCTCGCGTTTCAGGTACTCCTGCAGCTGGATGTGGTACTCGGGGAACTTCTGACCCCCTTCCGCCAGCGCCGCCACGTGTTTCCAGCCCATCGCCTTGAAGAACTTCCCGTACACAAACCTGAAACAAAACTCCTATCCATTAATCTGTATAGCAGTATTTCACACCATTAATCTGTATAGCAGTATTTCACACCATTAATCTGTATAGCAGTATTTCACACCATTAATCTGTATAGCAGTATTTCACACCATTAATCTGTATAGCAGTATTTCACACCATTAATCTGTATAGCAGTATTTCACACCATTAATCTGTATAGCAGTATTTCACACCATTAATCTGTATAGCAGTATTTCACACCATTAATCTGTATAGCAGTATTTCACACCATTAATCTGTATAGCAGTATTTCACACCATTAATCTGTATAGCAGTATTTCACACCATTAATCTGTATCGCAGTATTTCACACCATTAATCTGTATCGCAGTATTTCACACCATTAATCTGTATAGCAGTATTTCACACCATTAATCTGTATAGCAGTATTTCACACCATTAATCTGTATCGCAGTATTTCACACCATTAATCTGTATAGCAGTATTTCACACCATTAATCTGTATAGCAGTATTTCACACCATTAATCTGTATCGCAGTATTTCACACAAACTGTGCTACAATTAATTACCGCTTCACACCATTAATCTGTATAGCAGTATTTCACACAAACTGTGCTACAATTAATTGCTGCGTCACACCATTAATCTGTATAGCAGTATTTCACACAAACTGTGCTACAATTAATTGCCGCTTCACACCATTAATCTGTATAGCAGTATTTCACACAAACTGTGCTACAATTAATTGCCGCTTCACACCATTAATCTGTATAGCAGTATTTCACACAAACTGTGCTACAATTAATTGCCGCTTCACACCATTAATCTGTATAGCAGTATTTCACACAAACTGTGCTACAATTAATTGCCGCTTCACACCATTAATCTGTATAGCAGTATTTCACACAAACTGTGCTACAATTAATTGCCGCTTCACACCATTAATCTGTATAGCAGTATTTCACACAAACTGTGCTACAATTAATTGCCGCTTCACACCATTAATCTGTATAGCAGTATTTCACACAAACTGTGCTACAATTAATTGCCGCTTCACACCATTAATCTGTATAGCAGTATTTCACACAAACTGTGCTACAATTAATTGCCGCTTCACACCATTAATCTGTATAGCAGTATTTCACACAAACTGTGCTACAATTAATTGCAGCTTCACACCATTAATCTGTATAGCAGTATTTCACACAAACTGTGCTACAATTAATTGCCGCTTCACACCATTAATCTGTATAGCAGTATTTCACACAAACTGTGCTACAATTAATTCCCGCTTCACACCATTAATCTGTATAGCAGTATTTCACACAAACTGTGCTACAATTAATTACCGCTTCACACCATTAATCTGTATAGCAGTATTTCACACAAACTGTGCTACAATTAATTACCGCTTCACACCATTAATCTGTATAGCAGTATTTCACACAAATTGTGGTACAATTAATTACCGCTTCACACCAATTGGCAGAGATAAAAATTATATTGGAAAGAAAAATTCAAAAACACATGGGTTATAAAAAGTAAGGGGTTTATTAGCTGTGAGCATTTTAAGAGCAGTTTTCAGGTGGAGCAAGAATAAAAAATTCTGCCAAAATCCAGAAAGTGGATTGGGAGTTGAAGCTAAAGTCATTCAAATATATATATGTATATATATATATATACACATACAGTTGAATCCCATTGGCTCGAACCCCGTCAGTGCTCGAGAAAGTGTTCCACCCATCAGGTAGTTCAACCGAACCATTCGGTCAACATCGGATATTTCCGTAACATCAGTTACAAAACTGAATTAGGATAAATATTATTTTGGTAACTGCAAACTTAAAATAGCAAAATATGAAAGAATTTATTACAAATTACTCTGATTGTGTGATGCAGAAGCCCTTGTCGGTATTAATTAAATGTGTGGTCGCTGAAGTGATGACAGCTGAGTAATTCGCACACTGTTTCATTTAAAACTGGTCTTGTAGACGTGTTCAGAGTAACGCTTCAGGCCAAGACCATTTTGTGCACTAATTGTTTGACTGGTATCACGGTTCATCGAACAGGTACGGTAACACTAGCTGTACTTGAAAGACCATTACCGATAGCTGCTTAACACACAACATGACAGGAATGGTAAAGAAAAGATTGCATGGCTATTGTTGTGATTCTCTGATTCGTCTATAGCTCGTTCTGCCTAAATAATTAATCCGAAGGTTGTAATAACCAACTGCGCAAACACAGCAATTGATGATCCTTTTTGGTGGTTTTTCATTAGATATTTGATCAGTTCGAGGGAAATACAGCTAATAACACAGAGACGTGACCGATAATTTAGTTCGAGCGAAGGCTTATTATAGTCGACCCTGGACGTGTTCGACCCATCATCAGTTAATATAAGAGTTTACCGAACAAACTGGATACATGTTTAGATACCACAGACTATAGTAGATTTTGTTTTGTTCATACCTCAGTACAAATATGAATGTTTATTTGAAGTACCAATCATTTCGTAGTGTGTGCCATTGTGAATATTTATGTAGTTTAGCATTAACTAGTGATGTTCCTGTGACTGATTATAACTGAAAATTGATTGGTTTGGCTCTACCAATGTGATGATCGATTATAAAAATCAATAATTTACTGTGTAGGAAAATTGTCAGTGATTGTCCTTCTAGTTTAAATGATACAACTGATGTAAATATGCTGGGATTTAGGTTTGTTTTCAGGTGAACATAAAGAAATATAGCCTACCTGTGGTGGTTGACTTGCGAGATCGTCCTGAAGAAGTAGGGATACTTGTATCTGTTGGACAATGCTTCGGCCTCCGCTCCATAACTAACAACGACCATGTTGAAATGTTTCGACAATGCCGCTATTGGCTCGGCGGCATCGGAGCAGCCAGGACCTATAACAAGAAAGAAAGGAATGTTTGTTTAACAACACTACTACTATAACAGTAACTGCATATTGTTTCATCAGGATAGTGTTCGAGATTAAAAAATTTGGGGCAGTATCCCAGCTGGATACTAACATTTCAAAATCTGGTATCCACCTGAGAATTTAGTATCCCACTTTTGGATATGGTTACCTAACATTCAAATATAGCAAGCAAGCCAATTTTAATTTTAATAAATAAAACAAAAGGCTGCATTGGTTGAAAACATTTTATAATGGCTACTTGCCTTTTCAGTGTTTTTATTGACTTTGGAATTACTAGGCCTAATTAAGGAAAAAATAGACTGGAAGGAAACATCCCAACAAAAACAATAGCGACCTAGCAGTTCCCAGTCTTTTGCTATGCCGTTATTGCTCCAGTGTAGCATTAGACTGGTTACCAACTCGAAAATACTGTTACTTAACTTCATCCATAAATGATGACTTATATTGTTTCAACGAAAAATAAACACTCAGGATTAAAAAACACAACATTATATGGTATCCCGGCGGGACACTGGATTCTTGAAGTCTGGTATCCAAAATTAAAATCTGGTATCCCCGGGATATCGGGATACCGTAAATCTCGAACACTGCATGATTGTTGTTGTTTTATAACTACATGTATGTTTGATGCTACAAGGAGAGACCTCCCTTAGTCCCTGCCACAAGCAAAATTATTTTTAATATTTTGGTTAGGTCACAATTTACACATGTAGGCTTGACAATGATCACAAGCATCTTTTGGTTTCATCTTGTACAGTCATTCATATTAAGAAATTAGTGCCAACTATGTTGACATCAGGGTGGCCATATTAAACAAGAAAATTGTAAAATGAAAATTAAGAGTAAAATTTATAAAAAAAAGAGGCTAAAACAGCTTCTCATTATCAAGCATTGGCGTCCAGATTAAAATGTCTGAACCAGAGATTACTTCCCCTTGCAAAACCATTTCGTGCGTTGAGTAATATTTAAATGATTACACTAAGTACGATAGTCGCTAGACACCCAATTTTAAATTTGGATTGAAATAATGGCCTTGGCAAAACCTAATAAGATACTGGGCCCACTGAAGAGGGCTCGATTCTATGATCAAAGCATCTCAGGGGAGTACTCTACCAACTGAGGGGAGAATACAACATTCAATAGTCAAAGCATCTCAGGGGAGTGCTCTACCAACTGAGGGGAGAATACAACATTCAATAGTCAAAGCATCTCAGGGGAGTGCTCTACCAACTGAGGGGAGAATACAACATTAAATAGTCAAAGCATCTCAGGGGAGTGCTCTACCAACTGAGGGGAGAATACAACATTAAATAGTCAAAGCATCTCAGGGGAGTGCTATACCAACTGAGAGGAGAATACAACATTCAATAGTCAAAGCATCTCAGGGGAGTGCTATACCAACTGAGGGGAGAATACAATATTAAATAGTCAAAACGTAGTAGTACAGATTCTGAAGTAGTGTTAAAGTGTCTATGATCAAAGCATCTCAGGGGAGTGCTCTACCAACTGAGGGGAGAATACAACATTAAATAGTCAAAGCATCTCAGGGGAGTGCTCTACCAACTGAGGGGAGAATACAACATTAAATAGTCAAAACGTAGTAGTACAGATTCTGAAGTAGTGTTAAAGTGTCTATGATCAAAGCATCTCAGGGGAGTGCTCTACCAACTGAGGGGAGAATACAACATTCAATAGTCAAAGCATCTCAGGGAGTGCTCTACCAACTGAGGGGAGAATACAACATTCAATAGTCAAAGCATCTCAGGGGAGTGCTCTACCAACTGAGGGGAGAATACAACATTCAATAGGCAAAGCATCTCAGGGGAGTGCTCTACCAACTGAGGGGAGAATACAACATTCAATAGTCAAAGCATCTCAGGGGAGTGCTCTACCAACTGAGGGGAGAATACAACATTCAATAGTCAAAGCATCTCAGGGGAGTGCTCTACCAACTGAGGGGAGAATACAACATTAAATAGTCAAAACGTAGTAGTACAGATTCTGAAGTAGTGTTAAAGTGTCTATGATCAAAGCATCTCAGGGGAGTGCTCTACCAACTGAGGGGAGAATACAACATTCAATAGTCAAAGCATCTCAGGGGAGTGCTCTACCAACTGAGGGGAGAATACAACATTAAATAGTCAAAACGTAGTAGTACAGATTCTGAAGTAGTGTTAAAGTGTCTATGATCAAAGCATCTCAGGGGAGTGCTCTACCAACTGAGGGGAGAATACAACATTCAATAGTCAAAGCATCTCAGGGGAGTGCTCTACCAACTGAGGGGAGAATACAACATTCAATAGTCAAAGCATCTCAGGGGAGTGCTCTACCAACTGAGGGGAGAATACAACATTCAATAGGCAAAGCATCTCAGGGGAGTGCTCTACCAACTGAGGGGAGAATACAACATTCAATAGTCAAAGCATCTCAGGGGAGTGCTCTACCAACTGAGGGGAGAATACAACATTCAATAGTCAAAGCATCTCAGGGGAGTGCTCTACCAACTGAGGGGAGAATACAACATTAAATAGTCAAAACGTAGTAGTACAGATTCTGAAGTAGTGTTAAAGTGTCTATGATCAAAGCATCTCAGGGGAGTGCTCTACCAACTGAGGGGAGAATACAACATTCAATAGTCAAAACATCTCAGGGGAGTGCTCTACCAACTGAGGGGAGAATACAACATTAAATAGTCAAAACGTAGTAGTACAGATTCTGAAGTAGTGTTAAAGTGTCTAATGAGAAACAGTACCGAGTATTCCTGCCAGTGTAATGGACGAGTCTGTTATGAACTTGATGAAGGCCTTCATGGCTTCGTCCGATATACACTGGGTGTCGCTCACTATCAACTCCAGCGAGTGGTTCGGCAAAATCTTCGAGTCCTGGTTCACTCGCTCCAGTGCTAGACGCGCTCCTGAAAGTCAGAGTTAACAGACATTCAAACACTTGTCCCGTACGGATATAGATAAGCATCAGTGAATAGCAGCTGAATGTCTGTAAATAATACACACTCAAACATAACAGATCTGTCGTATTAGTCCTTCAATCCCTGAGACTGCATCAATCTCACTCATTCATTTACCAAACAACCCGTCCACTCACTGACAAATTGCAGTCTTCACAGACACAAGACTCACCCTCCACAAGACCTGGCTGAGTCCAATACGACCTTGACAGTGGAAGCAAACACCTGAGGTATTCATCCCTCAGATCCCTGGGACTCTTATTGATCTCACCCATTCACTCACTCAAACAGAACCTTCCACAAGTCCTGGCTGATCCTTGGAACTCTATCCAATTCATGTACCTAACCACCCACCAATATCTTTAACTTTTAATAAACAAGATGACTCACCCTCCACGAGTCCCAGCTGACTCCAGTACAACCATGACTCTTTATAAACAGATAACTCTCCTTCTATGAGCCACAGCTGAGTCTAGTATGTCCATGACTCTTTATAAACAGATAACTCTCCCTCTATGAGCCACAGCTGAGTCTAGTATGTCCATGACTCTTTATAAACAGATAACTCTCCCTCTATGAGCCACCCTGACTCTTTATAAACAGATAACTCTCCCTCTATGAGCCACGGCTGAGTCTAGTATGACCCGGACTCAGAAAAACAGATAACTTTCCCTCTATGAGCCACGGCTGAGTCCAGCATAACCCCGACTCTATATAAACAGATGACTCACCCTCCACGAGTCCCGGCTGAGTCCAGTACGAGCCTGACAGCGGGAACAGACCCCCAAGGTAGAGCGACGTCTTCTTCTTGAGGTCGGTCGGAATCCACCTCGACCACGTGCCACGATTCTCACGCAGCCAGCGACACGCGGCATCCTGCATGGGCGCCCCGCGATTCCCGCGTCGGTATAGCCGCAGCAGGTCCTCGTACCGAGTCTGACTGAAGCTGATCTTCTGGATGAGTCTGAACGCCTCACGCGCCTCCGTCTTCAGCTTGTACCACACGACCTTCGTCATCTGCTTCAGGTCAAGGTCACAGTTGGACTGTTCCATCATGGCACTGTGGTGGCGGTGGCGGTGGTGGTGGTGGCAGGGAGGGAATGTCAGCAGTGTCAGGTTTCTGTCAGACGTCAGGACATCCGGGTGCCAGTTGTAGAACATTATCGGTTTCCGGCGTTTCAGCTGTAGACGGACGAACAAATGGAGGTGGGATTCCAGGTAGACTATGTCTACAGGGAGATCATTCCGTCGGATTTGTTCTTCAAGCATTTTACCATGTTCATCTAAAAGAGAAACACTTTTGAATTAAAAGCCCAAACCACCATGTTTTCACACTATATCTAGTTATTGGTGTGTAATAGAGAAAAAAAAAAGAGGTAAAGTTTGTTTTATTTAACGACGCCAATAGAGCATAGCGATTTTAATTCTTATCATCGGCTATTGGACGTCAAACATATGGTCATTCTGACACCGTTTCTTAGAGGAAACCTGCTGTGACCACATAGACTACTCTTTTATGACAGGCAGCAAGGGATCTTTTATTTGCGCTTCCCACAGGCAGGATAGCACAAACCATGGCCTTTGTTGAACCAGTTATGGATCACTGGTCGGTGCAAGTGGTTTACACCTACCCAATGAGCCTTGCGGATCACTCACTCAGGGTTTGGAGTCGGTATCTGGATTAAAAATCCCATGCCTTGACTGGGATCCAAACCCAGTACCTACCAGCCTGTAGACTGATGGTGTAACGATGACACCACTGAAGCCGGTCGGTATGTAATGAGTGAACAAACATATTTCCACTACACAGGCTACTACAAGTCTGAAAATATATTTTCTGGGGGAGGATGACCAGACACCACCTTAAAAGCTTTGCTGGACACAGTCTAAACCCTCCTGAACAATTTCTGCACATGTGCCATTTTTTCTTGTTTGCTTAAAATAATTCCAATCTACCAAATGTTCTACTGTTAACACACAAAAAAACAATTTTTTAAAATTTGTTTAACGACATCACTAGAGTAACTGATTATTATTATTTTTTTTATTTATTTTTTTTTTGTCTCCAGAAACATAAGCAAGGTCAAGGTTGGGGCCTTGAATCATTGCTGTACATGGTATTATTGTATATACATAAACGATACATAATTAAAGCTATACACTCGTATATAAAGCACTTATTAAACAATATGTGTATACATGTGCATGTGCGTGTGTGTGAGAGGGATAGAGAGAGAGAGAGAGCGGGGGGGGGGGAGGGGGGACAGACAGACAGACACGGACATGGTGGAGTAACAGGGAGGAAGCCGAAGATAGACAAAAGGGAACAGAAACGGCGCGAGCCGTATGCACACATACACAGTATTCAATATTAAGATGAAACAGGTAGGCTTAACATGATATTGTAAAACAGGATATTAGCAATGCAAAAGCCTTACATAACTGAAGAGGAAATATTCTGGAGACTAGGAAGAAGAGTACTAGAAATAGAAACAAAGAGTGAGAGAAAAAGAAGAAGAAGAAGAAAAAAAGAAAAAGAAAAAAAAGAAAGATAAATAAGATCAATGCGATCTTTTAAAAAAAGAAATTATAGAAAGTCGAGATACGTTTTCCAAACTGGCGATATTTTGCATAAAAGTATGTTTATTAGCTTATTCGTATATTTTGCTATTAATAAGTTTATACATGAATTTATACAATTTGTTTGAGGAACTGCTGCCAAGGTTCCCACTGATCATCAAAGTCTTTATACAGACAATTTTTATAAAATATATATTTTTCAATCTGTATTTTATCAATAATGAATCTTAGCATTGCGTTTTTATTGAATCTGATCTTTTGTAATTTCGTTCTATATATATAATACTTAATATTAATAATGAACCAATTAATAAAACAATGCTTTTTTGTTATGATACCAAATAAAACCATGTTTTTATCCAACTGAAATTGTTCACCTTTTTTTAATGCCCATTCTTCTACTGCTTTCCATAGGACAGTAACTTTAGAGCACTCATAAAATAAGTGTTCCAGTGTTTCTGGCATAAGATGGCAAAAATCGCAAATATTAGAATCAACATATTTTATTTTATTTAGAAATATATTTGTAGCTATTATCCTGTGTAAAAGTTTATACTGAAACCATAATAAAGATGGGTCTTTAATAGTTTTGAATGGTAGAGCATAATACTTTCCCCATACTTGTGAAGTGAAGTCAAACCCCAATACTGAATATCTTTCTTGGGACGTAGGGACGATTGTAGTGCGATTTAATATTGCATATATTTGCTTACTTAGGTTTGTATCTTTTAAAAATAGTTTTATTTTAAACGGAAGAATCGGGTTGCAAACAGTGTTAAAACTTTGGTTGTTTGATTTTGTTGTTTTACAAATATATAATTTAATGGCTCTGATTAAAGAAGCATATTCTAAAAAATTGGACTGTACTTGATATTTTGTTATGAAAGTATTGTAATTCGTTAATGTCCCATTTTCATCCATTAGATCTTGAATAAATATTATGCCTTTTTGCAAATACTTCATATAAATAAAAGGTTTGCCGGTTTTTTTTTTAATTTTGCTATTGTACCAAATGTTTAGGCTCATTACATCTTCATTATTATCAGGCGTTTCTTTCTGTTGAATGGTAAGCCAGCTTTGTAACACATCTTTCCACAAATTATTTTTAATTGTTGTTATTTTTAGCTGAATATAATAATCTCCATATTTAATCATATTTGCTGTCGTTAAACCTGTTACAGCTTGGAAAAGATGTGTCCATTTCGAGTTTGATATTAGAAGTCTTCTTAACCAAGTAGCTTTTAACGCAGTTGTAAAATTTCTAATGTTTAGCATTTTGATGCCTCCATTTACATAGTCTTGCATTAGTACTTCTCTTTTGACTTTTTCTGGTTTGTTTTGCCAAATAAAATTAAAAAACATTTTAGTTATTTGTTTTGTTACTTGATCTGGTACATTGGTAATGCAATTAATAAATGTGTTATTTTTGAAATTATTAAGGTCTTGATAACAACGACGCGACCCAGTGGAGTTAATTTTCTAGTGGACCATTGTTTTAACAGTCTTTTCATCTCCATTAACTTCGGTTCAAAGTTAGTTTGAATCATTTCTTCAATATTAACTGAAAAATATACTCCTAGTAAGGAAAAGGTTTCTGCACCCCATTCTAACTTCCATTTTGGATGATGAAAAACATCTTTTGAATATTTTTTACTGCCTATCCAGATGATTTTTGATTTCGAGTAGTTTATGTTTAATCCAGATACGTTGGCATACAGGTCTAATATTTTTAGAGTGCTATCCAGGGATTTGTGGGTTCCATCTAAAATGAAGGAGGTGTCATCAGCGTACTGCGATATTAAATATTCTTGCCCGTTTACAGTTATACCTTTGATATCCTTTGAATTTCTTATTAATATAGCTAGTATCTCGGCACAAATTATGAAAATATAGGGGGAAAGTGGATCGCCTTGTCTACAACCTCTTTCTAGTTTAAAACTTTCAGACAGAAATCCATTTTGTAAAATCCTTGATTCTGAGTTATTATAAAATGTTTTAATCCATGATTTAATTGACATTTTAAAATTGAAAAACTCAAGTGCTTGTTCAACGAATGACCAAGAGACAGAGTCAAAAATACTTTTCAAAATCTACCAGGAACAATAAGCCTGGAATTTTATTAACTTCTGTATATTGCATTATATTATGTCTTATATTTTCAGCTAAAAATCGACCTTTAATGAACCCAGTTTGATCTTTTGAAATTATTTTATCTAGCACTTTTTGAATTCTGTTAGCAATGCAGCCAGAGGCAATTTTGTATATACAATTTAATAGTGTAATTGGTCGCCAGTTTTTTAAAAAGTGTTTAGGTTTATTAGGTTTTGGTATGCATGTAATAATCCCTAATTTTTGTGTGTTGGACATTTCGTTTATATTGTAGCTGTAATTAATGGATCTAACAATAAAATGCCTGAGATCCTTCCAAAACATTTTTAAAAACTCCGCAGAAAATCCATCAGACCCTGGGCTTTTATCATTTTTCATAGTTTTAAGGAACGTTAATGCTTCTGAATATGTTATTTCTCCTTCTAGTTCCTGTGCTTCTGTATCTGTTAACTTATTAGCCTCAGTGTTGTAGATATACTGGATGTTTTCGTTATTTGCTTGATTTGTTTTGGAGAAGAGTTTTTGATAAAATACTTTCGTTTTTTCTAGAATTTGTTTTTGGTCTGTTATTATACTACCATCTTCAAGTTCTAATCTAGAAATTAGTTTATTATGAAAGTTGCGTGATTCCATATTACAAAAATATTTTGTCGGCTTTTCTCCTTCTTCGACCCACTTTGCTCTAGATCTAATAAAATGCCCTTTTAATTTATTTCGTCTAATTTCTGTTAACTCATTTTTTTTTTCTTCTAACAAATCGGAATTAACTGTACATTCATCTTCTTCTAATACATATATTTCCTCGATTAATTGTTTCTCTTTAACATCTCCTGTTTTCTTTTTGAATGCTGAGTATGAAATGGTTCTCCCTCTTATTTCCATTAGTAAAACTTCCAAAAACAGTTGATCGTTAATTGTAAACTGAATTTCTTCATTTAAGATATTGTTGATATTTTCTAGATCATATAGAGGGATTGCGTATTGACATTTAATATTTGTAATGGTTTCCTGAATGGTTTGTACATATGTTTTATCTTTAAGTAAGGAATTGTTAAACTTCCATAATCCCTTACCGGTTATAAAGTGCTGTAGTTTTAAATGTAAAACAACCCCGGAGTGGTCAGATCTATATGAGCTGTCTATTTTAACTTTTTGAACAAATTGCATTAGATTGTCTGAAAGAAGAAAAAAGTCCAGTCGAGCTTGTTTTACTGGAGTTTTTTTCACCCAAGTATATTTTTTTAACTGGGGATAGAGTTCTCGGAATGGATCTTTAAAACTATATTTTTCAAAGTTTTCTAGTAATTTGTCTCTAGCTTGAGGGTTATTGATATGTGTATAATTATTTGTATCTAAACTTTTATTAAGTACAAAATTAAAATCACCACATAAAATATATTTTTCGTTTCCAATTTCTTCAATTATTTTAAAAATATTTTCATAAAAGTACGGATTATCCTTATTAGGACCATAAATGTTGGCAAGGTAATTCTTTCCCCCTCTATGGTTAAATCTAATAATAAGTAATTACCCAAAGTATCAATTTTTTTATTATGTAATTTGTACTCAAAATTGTTATTAAATAAAATAGCTACACCCCTAGAATTACTTTTATAAGAGCTAAATATGCATTTGAATCCCCACTGAGTTTGTATATATGGTTCTAATTCTTTTGTAAAATGAGTATCTTGTAAACAGTATATATAATATTTCTTTTGTTTTAAGTAATTAAGTACATCTCTCCTTTTTTCAGGATTTCCCAATCCCTGGCAATTAACTGTCATTATTTGTAAACTAGCCATGTGTACAGTCTTAAATATGGTATTTTATTCTTTATATACATGTATGTTATAATATAACTACCGATACCTATTAGGCCAGTTTGGAAATGTGTGCTTGAAAGAGAGAATATACAAAATGTACAGTACATTATATAGAGAAAGTACAGACAGACGTTTGAGAAACGAAATATAGGGTGTCTCTATTCAATGCGGACTGTGTTGACCGTGGGCTGGTTTTAGTAACTGATTTATTAATCATCAGCTATTAGATGTCAAACATTTGGTAATTGTCTTAGACAGGAAACTGACAACATTTTTCCATTAGTAGCAAGAGATCTTTGATATGCACCATCCCACAGACAGGATAGCACATACCATGGCCTTTGATATACCAGTTGTGGCGCATTGGCTGGAACGAGAGATAACTCAATGGGGATCGATCTTAGACCCACCATACATCAAGCATTTTACCCTCTTTAACCAAGCTTAAGATTGAGTACCTGGCGTGTTTGCGAACACCGTGGAACAGTTGGATCTGCCCTTGCTGGACACAACACACCACGGTCCATGGACTACCGGACACGTGTTGTTCCGACACATGCTTAGCGACTCGAGTCTGTGAAACCATGAGAACGTCTTGATGACTCGCGGCAAGAACAGCGCCCTCCAGTGGTCGACGATGACTTTATCCCGCCAGAAGCGGTCCACTGTGTAATGTGGCACGAACCAGGCCATTCTGTGAGAAATGTAGGGAAGAGAAACAACATTAAGTCAAAAATTATGACAAAATAATGATAAAATAGATTTGACAACACTGGAAATATTGAAGTTTGTTTTGTTTAATGACACCACTAGAGCACATTGATATATTAATCAATGGCTAAAAATTAAAGTTAAAAATGCTATACTTTGTGTTTGTATCTCACATTTATTTACCCATGTCAGATGTTGCTACATCATATTACTGCAGAACTACAGCAAACTCCAGTTTTTCTCAAATGCAAAGTAAAAAGTAAAGTTTGTTTTGTTTAACAACACCACTAGAGCACATTGTTTTGTTAATCATCACTTACTGGATATAAAAAATTTGGTAAATTCTTATAGTCTTATAGAGAAAACCCACTATATTTTTCTATTAGTAGCAAGGGATCTTTTATCTGACCATCCCAAAGACAGGATAGTACATACCATGACTTTTTATATACCAGTCGTGGTGCACTGGCTTTAAGGAGAAATAGCCCAATATGGGCTGAATAGCGGCATAGTGCCGTAAACAAATATTCCCTCTTTTTTCTCAAGTGACAATAATTGTACCACTGAGTTACACCCTAATTACCAATGACTGCCAGTTCCCAGGTTTGACTACCATCTCACCAGCCTACCTGCCGTAGGGTCCGAGAGCCCCACAGTCGATGAGTCGCCCGGTGTCCGTCCACGGAGACTTGTTGAAGCCCGTCGCCATCCACACCTCCAGGTTGACCATCGTCTTGGGAACCGACTCCAGGCTCACCTTCTTGCATCTGTAAACAGCATTAACATAAATTAACATAATTTATGGGAACAGACTCCAGGCTCACCTTCTTGCATCTGTAGAACAACATTAACATAAATTAACATAATTCATGGGAACCAATTCCAGGCTCACCTTCTTGTATCTGTCTAGAACAGCATTTAACATAATTTATGGGAACTGATTCCACCTTTTTGTATCTATGGAAAATTAAACATTAACATAAATTAACATAATTTATGGGAACTGATTCCAGGCTCACCTTCTTGCATCTGTGAACAGCAATAACCAAGACCAAGACCAAAGTGTTTAACGTGCACATTGAGAGCATGCTGTTGTAGCGCACGGCTGTCCTGGGAACAGGTGTCGGCCTCAGCGCGCTCCTCTGTCCAGGACAGGAAAGGGTTGGGGAGGGAGGAGGAGTGACTGCCTGCATTGGCAGGTGCAAGAGATCACCAGCAGTCTGGCAGTAGCTGGTAACAGGAGGAGGGTGGTATGGTGCTATGTCATTTGGAATATCCTGTAGGATTCAACCAAAGGGAAATGGGTGCGTGTTTCTGTGAAGGAAACTGCGCAATTTTGAACGGTCGGTCTAAAGCAAAAGGTACATCAATAACATAAATTAACATAATTTATCATATGAGAACAGATTCCATACTGGCCTGTCAACTAGCATTAACAGTGATTAACATAAAATATATGGAAACTAATAATTGGTCTACAGATCAGTATGGAACTTGGGAGCGACATGTATTGCTTTAGCAGTACTCTTGATATGCTTGTTATAAATTATATTAAAACAGAAACCTTTCTTTTAACTAGTGTTCTATTTCAGACAACCACATAAAACAACACATTTAATTTATAAAGGGGCCGTGAAAAACGTTGGGTTTGAAGGAATTCTGGTTTTACAGATGGTCCAGTTTTGACAGAGTTTACTGTATTTATCTGTCTGTCTGTCTGTCTGTCTGTCTGTCTGTCTGTCTGTCTATCTATCTATACATGTATATACACACACACACATGTATATAGATATATATATATATATGTATTTACTGGATTATTTCAAAACACAGTTGTGATTTTGACTACACATGAATACAAACCTTTGAACTGGACATCCTGTTATTCTGTTGAGGATTACTGTTGTGTTGGTGGACTCCTGGGTGGAAATGTTCACATCCACATAGCCAATGATCTCCTGCAGCAAGATACGAAGCACCTGATTGGTCAGTTGGTGCGAGTCTCTGGTGCTACTCTCCAAGATGATTGGTAGGCGTTGTCCATTGTGGTACATGTAGCGCTTGTGATAGAAATCTGACGGAGAAACAACAAATAGCATAAGAATATGTTCTGGTAACCTATGGTGATAATAAAATAAATCCTAGATAAAAATATAAAAGTTTGTTTTGTTTAACAACACAACTACAGCACGTTGATGTATTAATCATCGGCTATTGGATATCAAACATTTGGTAATTTTGACATATAGTCTTAGAGAGGAAATCTGCCACACTTGTTCTATTAGTAGCAAAAGACCTTTTATATGCACCATCCCATGGACAAGATAGCACATACCATGTCCTTTAATATATCAGTCATGGAGCACTGGCATCCCCGTCGGTGGGCCCATTGGGCTATTTCTCGTTCCAGCCAGTGCACCACGACTGGTATATCAAAGGCTGTGGTATGTGCTACCCTATCTGTGGGATAGTGCATATAAAAGATCCCTTGCTGCTAATAAAAAAAACAGTACCTCATGAAGTGGCGACAGCGGGTCTCCTCTCTCAATATCTGTGTGGTCCTTAACCATATGTCTGACGTCATATAACCGAGGGCTTCTAGATTATGGTAGCCCCACTCCCATGGCTAGTGATATTCAATGTTAGGCTATTAAATAACTACTATTGCCATGCCTGACAGCTAGTGAATTTTTTTTGGTCAAATGTTGCAGTCACGTCTATTTTGTAAATGTGAATATCTTGCCCTCACCCCAAGCCCCCAATGTTAGTGTTTTTAAGTTTTGTCTCCCTCTTTAGGTGACATATCTGATTATTACTATTATTTAGTAAAATTGTATTAACTTAAAGTAAAGTAGGGCTAGTAAAGTTTTAATCATGGCTAGTAATGTTTTAAAAATCACTGATCCCATGGCTACTGGATTTTATAAAAATTCTATAAGCCCTGTATAACCATAAATAAAATGTGTTGAGTGCATAGTTAAATAAAATATTTGCTAGCTTCCTTCCTTGATGCACTGGCTGGAACGAGAAATAGCCCATTAATGGGCCACTCACAGGGATCAGGAGAGCGCTTTACCACTAGGCTACGTGTATGTCCTGTTCCAAGATGAAAATATCCACCTACAAGTGTTCCAGGGATAGCTCTGGCACTAACCAAATCCACCTACAAGTGTTCCAGAGATAGCTCTGGCACTAACCAAATCCACCTACAAGTGTTCCAGGGATAGCTCTGGCACTAACCAAATCCACCTACAAGTGTTCCAGGGATAGCTCTGGCACTAACCAAATCCACCTACAAGTGTTCCAGGGATAGCTCTGGCACTAACCAAATCCACCTACAAGTGTTCCAGGGATAGCTCTGGCACTAACCAAATCCACCTACAAGTGTTCCAGGGATAGCTCTGGCACTAACCAAATCCACCTACAAGTGTTCCAGGGATAGCTCTGGCACTAACCAAATCCACCTACAACTAACCAAATCCACCTACAAGTGTTCCAGGGATAGCTCTGGCACTAACCAAATCCACCTACAAGTGTTCCAGGGATAGCTCTGGCACTAACCAAATTCACCAACTGCAAATTTCAAAAACAACTGGCAAATTTTATTTTAATTTGGTATAATAATTTTATGAAATATTTGATATTTTGTGACAAAATATCTGGATTTCTGCCATTTTTGAATTTTAATAGATAATTTGGCAACATTTCAACTTGCCCAGAGCTAGCCCTGTAGATCAACCACATGGAATGTTTATCAGCAATCCAGCGTAACAAATACAGAAGTTATTGATTGTCAAACAAAGGTAAAGACAATGTATATGAATTTATTACCCCAACAGGCACTCATAATGGGGAAAATAAAAATTATACATTGGTCTAACGAACAATACTATTGGATGATTTGACGCTTACAAACCAATGACCTTGTCGGTACTAAATATGACGTCATCACGATATGGCAAACAAACACAATGACGTCATGTAGTTTAAAGAGTTTGCGTTTACAGCTGTCTGTTTTTGGTGTTAAATTTATAACAAAACGTCATTTTAATGCAATTCATTATAGATTTTGTATCAGAATAAAGAGAACTTTTGTTTTTGAAAATTATCTATGAACGTGATTAAATAACAAAGTTATAGCAATACTCTGAACAGTGCTTAAAGTGGTTTATATCGTTTCTATACATGTATGTTGATGTGTGTCGAAAATAAAGGCTTTTAGAGAAAAAATAGCTTAGGTAATAAATAGAATAACAAACTCGGTTCCAGTTATTATCAAATTTATGTCCCTCATGAAATAATTTTCATTTGTCACTCGCTAAAGCTCGTGACAACTGAAAATTATTTCACTTGGGACATAAATTTGATAATAATGTGAAACTTGTTTATTATCCTCTATGAACTGATGATGAACATCAATATAAACATTTTAAAGTTAAATTAAAACACCGTGTAAACATAATGTACATGTAGTTGTCAAAAGTATGGAAGTACATGTAGAGGTGGACAGCGAAAGAAGTTGAAAGATATGAGGAGCTGTCAGATGAGGAAGAAACAAGGAATTAAGAAGTAAGAAAGGAATGGGGGAAGTGATTTTTAAAACACCAGGAATGTTGGCTGAAAACACCATCTCGAAACAGCCTAATGAGACTTTCATGGTTGTTTCTTTTAAAACACCAGGAATGTCGGCTGAAAACACCATCTCCAAACAGCCTAATGAGACTTTAATGGTTGTTTCTTTTAAAACACCAGGAATGTCGGCTGAAAACACCATCTCCAAACAGCCTAATGAGACTTTAATGGTTGTTTCTTTTAAAACACCAGGAATGTCGGCTGAAAACATCATCTCCAAACAGCCTAATGAGACTTTAATGGTTGTTTCTTTTAAAACTGACGAGTGAACGACGACATACTTGTAGTGATCTTATTAAACACGGGGGCAGGACAGCCCAGTGGTAAAGTGATCGCTCAATGCAAGGTTGGTCTGGTCCGTGTGGGCTTAATGGGCTATTCTGTTTGTTTTTTTCATGATAGCAAACATATGAAGGTTGCATCAGGGAAAATTACCACATCTCCAAACAAAAGGTTTGTTTTGATTAATGATACCACTAGAGCACATCAATTTATTAATCATCGGCTATTGGATGTCAAGCATTGGATAATTTTGACAGTCTTAAAGAGGAACCCGCTACATTTTCCCATTAATAGAAAGGGATCTTTTATATGCATCATCCCACAGTCAGGATAGTACCAACCACAGCCTTTGATATACCAGTCGTGGTGCAGTGGCTGGAATGAAAAATAGCCCAATTTGATGGGTCCACTGACGAGGATCGATCCTAGATTGACCGCACATCAGGTGAATGCTTTACGACTGGGCTATATCCCGTCACCTACATGTAACAATGTTATAGGACAGAGATTAGGTCCGACATTCAATGTATGACATTTCAACAAACGTACCTGGTTTTTCATCGAAACACTTGCAGGAAACTGTTGACAGCAGGGTAAGACAGACGAATGCTATTCTCATATTTTTCTTCATTACACATCGATAACCTCCTTCCTTCCGCAGGTATCCATTTGTATCCAGTTTTATATCCAATATCACATACGAATATCCAAGAAAATATCTCTCTCACAAGATTCAAACAAAAAAAAATTCTATCTAAAGTCAGTTTTCTGAATGTTTTGAAATATTGTCAAATATTTTTTTTAAAACAAAATTCTTCTTAATTGTGATAATCACAACAAAAAACACCCAAAAAATTCACAAACTACAAACAAAAGAGTCAAAACTAAAGATAAAAAATAAATATTTCTGAATGTTTTTCAAATACACACGTACTGTTGTAGTATATTTTAAAACAATGTTTTCTGATCAATGCTGACTACAAATTGCTGCACATAAATGTATGTAGAAGTCTTTTGTTCAACTGGCCACAATCACATAGGCCTACACTGTCAATGAGTTCCTCTAACAGCCTGTACTGATAGAAAAGTAACTACTGTCAATGCACAAACTGCAGATATAAGTCTATATATACATGAATGTTACATAAACAATGATAATTAAATAAAGTTAATCACAATTCACAAGGCTGCTTCAGACACGCTATTAATGCCAATTTTCTAGTGTTATACAATTCTACATTAAACGATCAAAGTATTTTATATTGACTAATACAAGACGCATTTGGTATTAATATTTAGTTGAACATTATTACAGTAATTGGACATTGATAGCCTTCCTTTCTTTTCTTTCCAATTAGTTCTACAGACCGTGTACCCATAAACCAATGCATTCAATTAAAATGATCACTGTTGCTATAGTAACTCTCAGTGTGCAGACATTAGTAATACCATTGTGTAACTGTGGATTTCAGAAGGATGTATATTATATCTAATTTTGCAGGCTTGACAATTACTCAATTTACTATTATGTAATAGTTTTTCCCTCTTACTCTAATTAATTACTGGTGGATACAGTATTAAATTTGATCAGGAATAAGGAACTCATTTCGCAATTCAATTCTGTAATTGGCGTAATATGCTAAAAAGATAATAATTCAATTCAACAGTCAGTAAATATTTAAAGTACATGTATGTACTGGCAAATATATTTCTTCAAAGCTTTTTTCTTTTTCATCTGAAAGTGAATTTGTTGGAGTTGTCAGATGTTTAACAGAATGTGTACATTTATAGCACGTTATATTGTGCTTCGTGTCAAACTTTCAAAAACCAGTATTTTTGTTTTCTTACAATGTGAAAATGTTTCAACAGTGCCTTAATGACATAACTGAAATCTAACAGAAACAGACAAAAATACCAAATGAGAGAAAAAAGACCATAAAAAGCCAAACTCAGAGCAAGATAAAAAGCGAAATACCACAAGAAATTAATCAAAGAGTTCTTGTAATTTGACTTTGTTGCGTCTTTTGTCTCTAGGAGGCATTCACAATCTATATCAACAACAGTCATTGTATTAACTCACTTTACAATCTGTTACATACTCTCTATTTTTTCAATGTTAAATCACAGGCTGATAGGAGTATTATTAACAATGGTTAATAAATAATATAGTGCCAATAGGGTATTAATATGTACATAAATTACAACAATTGCCAATGTAGCATAACAAATGGAAGAATATAAGTAATCAATATGTTGGGACTCTTGCTCAGTAGAATGATCAATATTTTGTATCACAGTGTAAATAACAATTTAATGTTCACAACAACAGTAGAAATATATCATCAAGTTTGAAGCTGCGTCAATATTACAAGTAAGATATATCAAGGACATAAATAAATATCATTCATGAATTTTAGCTGCCAATAATTGTCTTTCTTAATAATGTACCACAAATGAAAATCTAAATATTTTTTTTGCAAAATATTTTGAATACTGTAATCAAATGAAGACACACTTTTCACATGAAATAATCTTGGAATCTCTCTCTTTTCTTGTTTTTGTTCTGCAACAGAAACTGTTATAGCATTCTCTGCAAATGTTACAGTTATTCAACACCTGTAGCATTTAATATATACAAGAACATGTATCCACAGAAGTTAATAGTTTACTGTGTTTAAATATTTTCCTCTATTCCAATTTCACAGAAACTAAAAACAAACAGAGGAAAAAGAAAAACAAAAGAGAGAAGAAAACTCAAGGTTAAGTATGAGCAGATACACGGTGTTTAGTGACGACATTCATGTACGTCTTGTATCTGGTGATTCCACCATCATCGTCTATGCATGCACACCTAGTCACCGACAAAACATTGCAGGGAGCGAGCCAGCATGATGTCCGCATTACCGTGGCGACAGATAAAACACGGCCCGCAGTTATCCCAGCACAACCAACAGGAATCCCTTTAATGGCCGTTTTATACAACCTAAATGGGCCTGTGCAACATTTTATCTCACTTTTATTTCAGGGTTAGCCCATTTACTGCACTTTCTGTCAGAGTGAAACTTCACGTCAGTTCACACCGTTCCACACACACCTCCGATATTTATATATCTTTTGACTTTATGTCTATTCTTATTATGTACTTCCAACCAGTTACAACATAATCTCCAATAACTGGCACCTTGTATTCCGTTTGTGTAATTCCACACACTTATAGCTGAACCTTCTATAACTGCCACCTTGTATAACACCACCTGGTTATAAAGGACATACTTGCGTCACATCAGCATTAAAGTAAATGGCTCTGTTTTACCTGACCACCTGTCTATAAAGGCCACTGTTTCCCTGTGTGGCAGTATCAGATGGGGTTGGCTGGTTTTCGATATATTAACAGCCGATATTGATGGACATCACAAACCACATGTAGAGATAATGGACAAGTTGTCTTCCATGTTTTTATTTGTTCTCTGTGTTTTCCTCAAGTTGGTTCTGTCTTCATGTTACCATGTTTTTATTTGTTCTCTGTGTTTTCCTCAAGTTGTTTCTGTCTTCATGTTACTCAACATTTTTCAGCAAAGTCTTCTAAAAAATAAACAAATACAAATTTTAAATAAAATTAAAAAATCATGATATGTACAGAATATATAGTGAAACCCTTCAAAATCCGACCGTCTATATACCAGAATTTCATCAAAACTTTTAAAATAATTATATAGAAAAGAACTTCTCTAAACCAGATACCCCTTAAGGGATTTTTTACTTGGTCCTGAGGGTGTCCAGATTAGACACGTTTCATTGTATATGTACATTCAAGTTATATATATATATATATATACTCTTCAAAAAAAGAAACGCAAAAGGGTACAAATGGGTTATAACTCCGATTTTATGTTTCCTACCGGTTCATGCTTTGTGAATATAAGGTCATTGCATGTCCCAAACACATTCCCACGGTTACATTCGATAAAACGCAGCTACTGTACAATAAAGTTCCAAAATGTGAATATTCGCAAAAACGCAGCCACGTGCAAACCATGTCACCACTGCACGTGCTTTGTCTGCACGTGCAACATGAACACCGACAGTATAAAAGTGCAGGGTGTTCGCTTGCCTGGTCTCTGTATCTGGCCGACACTTGACAATCCAGGACATGCCACGTCTCAGTGAACCGCAGAGAAACAATGCCATCGGCCGACTAGACGCAGGCGAATCCAGAACGGCCGTTGCCAGGGCATTCCATGTGTCCCCAAACACCATCTCCAGACTGTGGGACCGTTACCAGCAACATGGATCAACACGTGACCTCCCTAGATCCGGTCGACCACGGGTCACTACCCCCGGGCAGGACCGCTACATCCGGGTACGCCACCTTCGGGAACGATTGACTACTGCCACCTCCACAGCCGCAGCAATACCAGGTTTGCGCAGGATATCCGACCAGACCGTACGGAACCGCCTACGTGAGGTAGGAATTCGTGCCAGACGTCCAGTTCGAGGTGTCATCTTAACACCACAACACCGTCGACTCCGACTGCAGTGGTGCCAGATTCATCGACAATGGCCTCAACTGCGATGGAGACAGGTGTGGTTCAGTGACGAGTCCCGATTTCTGCTCCGACGTCATGATGGAAGATGTCGCGTGTATAGGCGTCGTGGTGAACGTTATGCGGCAAACTGCGTGCAGGAAGTGGACAGATTCGGCGGGGGTAGTGTCATGGTGTGGGCAGCCATCTCACACACTGGCAGAACTGACCTGGTCCACGTGCAGGGCAACCTGAATGCACAGGGCTACATTGACCAGATCCTCCGGCCACACATCGTTCCAGTTATGGCCAACGCCAACGCAGTGTTCCAACATGACAACGCCAGGCCTCACACAGCACGTCTCACAACGGCTTTCCTACAGAACAACAACATTAATGTCCTTCCTTGGCCATCGATATCACCGGATTTGAACCCAATTGAGCATCTATGGGACGAGTTGGACCGACGCCTCCGACAGCGACAACCACAGCCCCAGACCCTGCCCGAGCTGGCAGCAGCCTTGCAGGCCGAGTGGGCCACCATCCCCCGGGATGTCATCCGTACTCTGGTTGCTTCAATGGGCAGGCGGTGCCAGGCAGTTGTCAACACACGCGGAGGCCACACCCGGTATTGACTCCAGATGACCTTGACCTTGGTGGTGTGTCCTATCACTTATTCACAATGGACTAGAGTGAATTGTGAACAATCCTGCAACATTTGGTAATTATCGGACTCACCATTCAATAATTAAATCAATTCTCCAAATGTTACGACAATGTGGTTTTGCGTTTCTTCTTTTGAAGAGTATATATATATATATAAACAAATTTAAGTCGACCTACTGTACCTAAATTATTTAGCAATTCCCAGAAACACACAATTTTCCAGGCCTAAAACAAATATACAACTCAATTCATTTATCAGAGATTGTAAACAGACTCTTAACTTGAAGTATTGATTAGAAACAAATTTATTACTCCAAATATATAGAGGATATTTCACGTTTTTTGTTAAATATGATTTATATCTCATTGAGTGAAGTTTGCAATCATATCTCATGAATCGAGATGAGATATAAATCACATATTTGACAAAAAACATGAAATTTTCTATTTATTATATAACTTTTGGCAATTTACCTTTATTTTTAAAATGCCAGCAGCAAAATAGTTCCAGCTGTCTTACAGTGAAGATAACACTTTCTACAGTGACGATAACACATTTTAGAGTGAAATAGTGAAATTTCACTCTAAAATGTGTTATCGTCACTGAGTGGCTGATAACACTTTTATTTCACTAATATTTTAAGATATTTTACTAAATTTTATATAATAATAATGAATATCAGTGCTTTTTAACAAATTTATAACAGTAACGGCAACTGTAAACATACTTGTAACTCCCAGTATTAGTGATTGAAAACTGGTCTATAACTCTAAATTAACTACAAGTAAGTTAGTAACAGGCTAACAGCTATAGTAAACATACTTAGAAGTCTATAACTCCAGAATATCACACAGACTTAAAACTCCAGAATATCAAACAGACTCAAAACTGATTTTAACTCCAATATCTGCTGCTGGTGTTCGAACCAGAAACTTGTCAAATGAGACATTATATATTACACATTGTTAGTCTTCAGCCACTCAATCCACCCGAAGAGACACAGAATACATTGACCCACATTACATACTAGTCTCTGTGTTAATAGTCTGTGTATACCTACACACAACACAATACATACAGTGTTTATATGTCTGGTCTAGTGTTGCACCTACAGAGCTCTGTGCACAGTGTGTGTACCCAAACATTGGATATTGTTCCTACAGGGAAACGCAACCCCGCTATATCTGCTATCTGTATCAGCCTGCAGCACATGCAAGAACTCTGACAAGGTCATCAGCATTATCTGTGTTAGGAAAACACATACCCCCCACCCACCCCCGACACACACACAAAACAATATAGCTGGTATATTGAATGACCTCTCTGAAAGGTGTCCCAACATGACTGAAGACCTGTATTTCTACTGATCAAAGGCTGCACAATCACTGCCTGTGTGAAACTGAGAAGTATACAGATATAATGGGTGAAATGTATACCTGTGAGGACAGGTCTGTGATTTTGGAAAGGGGTGGCAATTTAATCAGAGGAATGTTCATGGTTAAACAGTAACTTAAGAGCAGACTGTTACAGGTTATTTGTGAAATTTAATTGGCCCTAAAATGTCACATGTATGTACCGTATATCAAAAATAAAGTTTGTTAAATTGTTTAATGCAGGGCCCACCCTATACATTGCCAAATTAGTCAGTTGCTAATTGTTATACAAAATTTAGACTTTTTTTTTGTTCAATGACACCACTAGAGCACATTCGTTTATTAATCTGTAGCTATTGAATGTCAAACATTTGGTAATTTTGACATATAATCTTAAAGAGGATACCCGCTACATTTTTCCATAAGAAGCAAGTGATATTTTATATGGACCATCCCACAGACAGCATAGCACATACCCCATTTGATATGCCAGTTGTGATGCACTGGTTGGAATGAGAACTAGCCCAATGGGCTCACCGACGGGGATCGATCCTAGACCAACTGCGCATCAGGTGAACGCTTTACCACTGGGCTATATCCTCCCCCTACATTTAGACCTTGGTAAGAACTATATTCCTCAAATTAACCACATTTTAATGACTTTCAAGGAAATACTCGACATTTCTCAAAAGTGGCTAACCAAAATTTGTTCCAGTGTTAGCCTAATAATGACACCACTAGAAGCACTAGATCACATTAATTAATTTTATCACTGGCTATTGGATGTCAAATATTTGGTAATCTTAACGTATCTTCAGAGGAAATCCACTAGATCTTTTAATTAGCAGCCAGTGTTCGAGATTAAAAAAATTGAGCCATATCCCAGTTGGATACTAACATTTCAAAATCTGGTATCCCACCTGAGAATTTAGTATCCCACTTAAATGAAATTCATAAATAACATCGTAACAAACTTGGACAACACTGTTACTTAACTTTCGACTTTCATTGTTTCAGCAAAAAATAAAAACGCAAGATTAAAAAACCCCACAATATTATATGGTATCCTAATGGGATACTGGGTTATTGAAGTCTGGTATCCAAAATTAAATTCTGGTATCCCCGGGATATCGTTAATCTCGAACACTGGCAGCATAGGATCTGTTACATGCATTTCTCCACAAATGGGATAACACAAACCTAGGTCTTTGACAGGGCTTCCATATTTTTATAAAATCCACTAACCATGGGATCAGTAATTTAAATTCTTTTTTACTAGCCACGATTAAAAATCCACTAGCTCTACTTTACTTCAAGTACTTAAATACACTTTTACTAATAGTAATAACGTAATATGTCACCTAAAGAGGAAAATAAAGCTTAAAAACACTAAGATTTCTGGGTCGGGGTGGAAGTGGGGTCAGGAAGTTCATATTTACAAAATAGACTAAACTGCAGCACTTGACAACTTTTTTTCACAAGTGGTCGGGCATGGCAATAGTTGTTATTTACTATCCCAACATTGAATATCACTAGCCACAGGAGTGGGGCTACCATAATCTTGAAGCCCCGTCTTTAATATACCAGTAGGGAGAAGGAAGAAGGAAAGGTTTTATTTAACGACGCACTCAACACATTTTATTTACGGTTATATGGAATCAGACATATGGTTAAGGACCACACTGATACTGAGAGAGGAAACCCGCTGTCGCCACTTCATGGACTACTCTTTTCGATTAGCAGCAAGGGATCTTTTATATGCACCATCCCACAGACAGGGTAGTACATACCACGGCCTTTGATATACCAGTCATGGTACACTGGCAGGAACAAGAAACAGCCCAATGGGCCCACCGATGGGGATCGATCCTGCGACCGACCGCACACTGAGCAGGTGCTTTACCACTAGGCTATGTCCTGCCCCTTCCAGTAGAGAGACACTGGCTGGGACTTAAAACAAATATCATAAGTTGGTCCACCAAGGTTCGATCCTGCGACCGACCGACCACTGAGCAGGTGCTTTACCACTAGGCTATGTCCTGCCCCTTCCAGTAGAGAGACACTGGCTGGGACTTAAAACAAATATCATAAGTGGGTCCACCAAGGTTCGATCCTGCGACCAAATCTCATAGCGCCATACGGCAAGTGCTCTACTAACTGAGCTACATGCCGCCCACTCTCGTATTTATTAATAATTGATTATTGGAGGTCAAACATTTGGTAAGTTTGATGTATATTCTTAGAGGAAACACTCTTCCATTAGTATTATAAGGGATCTTTTATAAGCACCATCCCACAGACAGGGTAACACATTCCACAACGTTCATATGTATACCAACAAGAAATAGCCCAATGGGCCCACCCAAGGGGATCAATCCTATATTGGACCGTGAATTCTGCGAGTGCACCACAACTAAGACACGTCCTCCCTCAAATAGGCTCAGAGATGTGCTTTCAGGGCTATTTAGTGCTAATTATTGTAGAACAAAATGTAAAAAAACCCCTCACCTAAAACGTCATTAAAAATGCACTTCAAATAGGCAGGGGGACGGGCACAGGATCCTTTTGACTCCATGTATCGGACAATTCACAGTTTTGACAGTAACATGTATAATACACATGTATGTATACACTAATACATGATTACCGCCAGGTTATTTCAGCTGGAGAGGTCACAAACAATGTCACATGGGATTAGCAACCTGCCAGTTATGACCACATTTTGTTTGACGTCTGATGCCTGCGTGGTAATCATGTGATATGACACCAAGCATTATGAAGCACTTAATATGAGATAGAGTGTTCAAAGTGGCCAATACAGGCTATTACACATACATGCTATCACACACACCAAAAAACTAGAAAAAAAGAAGCCTTTTAGGTGGAGACACAGAAAGAGACCAAGAGAGAGAGAGAGAGAGAGAGAGAGAGAGAGAGAGAGAGAGAGAGAGAGAGAGAGGAGGAAGGTGAGAAAAACGGGGTGAGGAGAAAGCTGGGTAAGAGAGTTGACAAGTGAAAATAATATGATGGATACTGTATTACTGCATGGCGCACATTAAGTCAATACTTTTCTCAATAGAAAGAGGTAGTGCATTAACTTTAAGTCAATTCTTTTTAGACTAGATACCATATATATATATATATATATATATATATATATATATATATATATATATATATATATGCATATATAATGCATGAGTTATACATTTATTTTATTTTAAAAAAATATTAAAAAAAAAATAATAATAATAATAATATATATATATATATATATATATATATATATATATAAGGCTATCATAATTTTTATAGTAAAAAACCCAAACAATAATAATGAATAAATATATACCAGTACAATTAAAAAAACCCACCCAAATAGCTGTATGTACTTAAATTGTTACGAATTTACTTACATGGTTAGTGCAAGGTAATAACCACACCATCTACGTTCGATTCGGACAAGACTGTGAATCAACTTGTTATCTCAACTTTGACCCCTTGAAAGCCAATCAGTGCAAACCTAATAGGGCCCTAATCTACGTTGCACGTACCTGCTGCCTGCCAGCTAGTGACAGCAAGACAACTACATACGGACGTACCAAACCGTGGCATAGCGGTTTGTAGGAACAGATAATATATCTGCTTTCTGACAACCAACTATCACCGATGCAATAACTTAGAGAAAAACCAAAAATAGTTTAAAGCAACAATACCGTACCTCACTAGTACACACACCCCTATAACAAGTATACCACACTCTGTAACTGGGTCGTAGTGAGATCACATGACCCGACGTCACATTGTTGTCGTTCTGTTTGGCGGTAAATAGGTGGGGATTGCAAAATAAGGAATGAATTATGTTGCGATAGACAAATGTAGTATAAATTAAAGTGTAGGTTCTTTCGCAAACAAAGTTTACACTGCAAATAATAAAAGTAAACCGTATTAAAATCTAATCGTATCTGAAATGTGAAAATAAAGATTAATAACGCACTATTTATATCATCTTTATTTTAAATCGTATTGTTGTCATGATAATGATTTTAATTTTATAAAAACCGCGCGTTCATGTTCGGACTTGTAAAATTGTGGTTATAAATTGGCAGTGCATGTGATTTTCATCTGTATATTTCTAGCCATGAGACGGAGCACTCGAGGTAGTACGATTATTGTGGTGGGCGGGGATTGCATATTAATCAGCTGGAATGTTGAAATATGTCAGTACTTTGTTTTCTCAAACGTAGAGCGGCTGTTCACACTCCGTGAAAAGATGAAAGTTATAGATTTGCGTCCGAACAATTTTAAAAACACATGATGCTTTTTTTCATTTTTCATTATTTTTATTGATCTATTATTTCCATAGTAGATTCAAGTCCAAATGAGGTCGACACATCAAGAGCTCGGCAATTTTCGTCAATGTTTGGAATATACTGCTTCCTGCTTGAGGATTCAATGCATGCACTACTGAGTACTGGGCTACACTTCAGAATTTATGACGGAGATGGCAGTTTTGGCGCGAAGGACCTCGTAGACATTACCACTATTGACGATTTGGAACTTGAATTTGTGTGATGATCATTAAGTGCCTTTTTTGTGCAAATAATGAAAATGTTCTGCAGTGCCTTTCACGGCATGCGGGCGGTGGACGCAAATCTATAACTTTCATTCTCATGGCCTAATAACGTTCGCTAGACTGGTTTATACGATTCACGTTAAAAAAAAGTGCCAGTGGCCACTTTGAGAATCAAGCAAATAGTTCGCGAACCGTGGCGAAATGTCCGCTGACTGAACTTAAAGAAGGTGTCACTGCCACTGTGACCAAACCCCCACCCACCCCCATTCAGGCAAGACAATTTGGTCCATGTGGTCTTGTTCAGTCAGGCTACCCAGCCAAATATTTTGTGGATCGGCCCCTGACATGTGTCCAGACCCATTGGTGTTTGTTTCAGAATTTTAATTTTTTTTTTGCCATTTAATATCTGGTGATTAATTAATTACATATAAACAAAATAAACTTTTCTGAAGAGTACATGTATGTAGCCAACCTGTTGGAAGTCTTAAATGTTTTGCTTAGCCTACACTCCAACAAAATGTGGTTTAGCCAGTTTTAGATATATGTAGAGTATTTTCTTTTAAAAATCATAAAATGTGGTTAATTTAAGGAAGAATTTATTAGTCAAAGATTAAATGTTATAGCCACTTTGTATATATATATATATATATATATATATATATATATATATATATATATATATATATATATAAAAAGCAATTGGCCCAGCCAAAAGCTGAATATTAAAGGAATGCTTAAATAAGGCTTTTGGACTAATATGAACAACTATAATCTTATATTTAATTAATAAAACGGTTAAATGTGACGGCTGTTACATATAAAGGGCACAAGCAGCCATTTTGTACCATGCCAGTGAATACGCCCTATGATGAGCCGGTGGTTAGTTATATATATTACATGTCACATCAGGAATTAGTCTTAGAACTGAAGAAACAAAACATACCAGATTTTCCAGATGCATCCGATCGCAATGTTCTGTAATAATATCCATCCCAGTAAGCCAGCAATAAGTATATATTATTTTTCAATACAAAATAAACCACCATTGTCAGTCAAAATAACTGTATTATGTATTAAAATGATAAGTGTTTTCTTAGGGGCCGTCCATAATTTTCACGAGCGTACAAACCGTACACTTTTGACCCCTCCCTCCATCCCCCCCCCATAAAGTGTACATCCCCAAATAAAAAATGTTTATCGACATTTTTCATTTAAAAAAAAAAGTGTACGCTGGCCCCTTAACCCACCCCCCCCCCCTCCCCACCCCCCGTGTACGGTTTGTATGTTCGTGAAAATGTTGAAAATTATGGACGGCCCCTTAGTTAATTGGTATTTTCTTTCCGTGGCCTGTACCTATGACTCCTGATTGGCAGGTGTCTGGAAACACAAAAAATATGTGCCTGTTAAATTATGAAGATCACAGGGTATTGTGGGATATAACTGCACGGCCATGCCTAAAATCATAATGGACATTATCAGCTGTCCTGCTTTATTACTGTAAATAATTCTTTAAAACCGTTGATTAAATACGTTTTCCCATCTAAAATCACAAAACTGACCAATTACGTAGTCCCAAAGAAAAGAAAATTATCACTTGGGTATTGTGAGTGGTCGTTTTTCCAATGTACCCTACCAATAGGCCTGATAATAAGCATTTTTTCTTTGGATTTATTAACAGACAAAAATATTATATAACTCCATTTTGTTCTATTGATGCAAATTGAAATGCATTTAGTTTGTTAGAAATTGTACATCAATTAAAGGTATAACTATAGATGGTGAAGAATATTTAATATCCCAATATGCGGATGATACCAGTTTTATTCTTGATGGATCACCAGAGTCCCTTCATAGTACGCTAAGAGTTCTAGATAATTATGCTCATACTTCAGGCTTAAAAATAAATTATTCAAAATGAAGCGCTATCTGGATAGGCAGTAAAAAGTTTTCTAAAGATGTTTTTCACCATACTAGATGGAAACTAGACTGGGGGGGCAATTGAATTTAAACTACTTGGAATTAAATTCCCAGTCATGTTAGAACATATCGGTGAACTAAACTATGACCCTAAAATATTGGAAATGCAAAAGTTAATAAAAATATGGTCAGTGAGAAAATTAACTGTTTTAGGGCGAGTCACGGTTCTAAAAGCGTTAGTAATACAGAAGTTAACACACCTTTTAATGGTATTATCAAACCCAAACGAAAAAGTAATAAAACATCTGAATACATTATTTTTAAAATTTATTTGGGAGAATAAACCAGAAAAGATAAAACGAACATTAATAACACAAGACTACAAAAATGGTGGTATAAAAATGATAAATATAGATAACTTTCTTATAGCTTTAAAATGTGTATGAGTTCGAAGATGGTTTTAAGAAAACTCAAAATGGATAAGCCTATTTAAATCAGTTACAGGTATATCCACAAAGGATCTAATCTTATATGGGGATGATTTTATTGTTCGTAAAACATTGCACATGAAAAATATGTTTTGGAAAGATACTCTGGAAAATTGGGCAGAAATACAGCAAAAACAAAATCTGAATAATGTAGAAGACATACTTGGAACAAATATATGGCTTAACAGTAAAATATTAATAGATCATAAACCATTTTTGTATAAAACCTATATTGGTAAAAACATTATTTTTATAAACGATTTATTAGACGAAAATGGAATTTTTTAAATATATGACCAGTTTGTTGAAAAATACCATATAACTACAAATTTTATCAACTATGCATCATTAATAAATGCTGTCAAATCATTTATATATAAATTAGATCAGTTAAAAGACGATCATTTTAACACAGTGAAAAATCCTATATACCCTTTAAAACTGCAACTATTATTAAAAAGTAAAAAAGGGTGCAAAGATATGTACGACATTTTAAACTTTCAGTATGTAAAGTTTTACCATTTCGATGTGTGAAAGATTCTAGCCTTGGTTTCAGTATAGATTACTGCAAAAGATATTAGCTACTAATACTTTTCTATACAAGATTAACTACACTGATTCTGATATATGTAACTTCTGTAATAATTTTCCTGAAACAATACAACATTTATTTTTCAATTGCGATAAGGTACACACTTTATGGGAAGCAGTAACAGATTGGATATTTACTCGAACAGGAACTATAATTCATTTTAATAAAATTATTATAATGTTTGGTTTGATAAATAATAATAAAAGCGATTTTATAAACTGGTTAATAATTAATATAAAATATTATATATACAGTATGAAAATACAAAAGAAATGTTTAAGTATTAACGCTGTGCATGGCATAATGCAACATAAATTTGAAATTGAAAGATATATATTCTTTTAAAAACTTGTAAATACGATGTATTTAATAATGAATGGGCAACATGGCAAACATTATTTTATTGAGACTTAAAGATAATCTCGACATGGAAACAGCTTGTTTGAAAACAAAATTCAGACTACATCTTAGAACAAATATAATACTTTTAATTTCATTTCTTCCGTATATATTTCTGGTAGATGTGGGTACATCTGTGAATATATGTACATGTATAATATATAGAGGATTCGTCACGAGTATTTTTTAATATGGGAAATATCAACCGAGGCTTCGTTAACCTGTATTTGTCTCGGCAGAGCCTCGACAAATACAGATTAACAGGCCGAGGTTGATATTTCCCATATTAAAAAATACGAGTGACGAATTCTATTTATCATATCACTGTCAATTTTGTTTATTTTCCACTTAAATGATTAATAAACAAAACCCCAACGCTCGGACGTAACAATCTGTTATGACGTATGAATACATGTACATGTCAATCACTCAGCTGATAATCGGTTTGTCAATACACCTTGAAGGTTATCTATCCTTTCTGAAACTAGGTTAAAAGCGGAAACAAATATTGTAGCTATTTAAACAATTTAATACTAATTTAACAGTTTTATATATAAACAATGAAATTATAATAAAATAATTGACAATAGCCAAATTTTTCAAAATAACTTTTCGCGGCATTTTGCCGAGTACTACGTCATTGTCAGACATAGGCCTATCTACGTCACTGACCTATTTAAGGGCTTCATCAAGTTCAGTCTGAGTCTGTCGAAAATAAGTCTTCGTAGTTTTAGGGGGACAACAGGACTTTTAGGCTGAGCCACATTTATTACGATGTTGCTTTAGAAAGAGGTAAGACTGTTCGGTTCGTAATGTCCCCCGGTTTCTTTTCATACACTGATATAAAACTTGCACAGAATTACATCGAGTTCTTTGGGGGGGGGGGGGGGGGGGGGGGGGGCATTTCATGTATTGGTCTGGACTCATTGATTGCGCATGTCGTATAGAGTTTTTTTTGGCAGTATTCTTATTTTCATTTTCTGTAATGACATTACCAATCATCGTATCATCTACTTCTACAAATCTACAAGTTTTGTTTTTAGGCCTGCCGGATTGTGGCGTCTGCTTCGATGTCCGTGGATCTACCCTATCCCCTGTTTGCACTAACTAAACGTTCTGGTGACAATTCAGCTTGAATCATAACTATATAATTACCGGAAGGTAGAGTTGCTTTGATTGTAGCACTTCCTTTTTTATCGATAGTAAAGCTATCTCTGACTTCAAAAGACGCCATGTTTGTTTGTCAACAATTTTGACAGGTGAAAATAGTTCTACGTTTTCGGTATATAATTTGCATAATAATGTAATTTGCATACTTATGTTCTAAATATTTGCATACTTATGTCTCAAAATATGTGATTTATGTAATGGACGTGCCCAATGCTATTCCTTAGTAGTGATATGATAAATATGTGTATGCATTTATGTATGTGGGTATATCTGTGAATATACTGGCATATATGCGCAATTATGCACGAAGTAACTCTGTTCCTTCTTTCGTTTCTTATTTCTTTTCTTTTTATTCTTTTCTTTTTTCTCTATCTTTCTTTTCAATTTAGGTCAGTGCCCTAGAGGAGTTTAAAGAATATTTCTTCATACTAGATATGTCTATGTATACTACTCAAAAGAATTTAAGGGTCAGACGATATTTTCGACATTATTTTCTGAATGTCAATTATATTAGCTAGACCATAATGTCACACGCATGGTATTGTTCCATTTTGACGAAAGTGGGTCTAAGCAACCCATAAATGAATTAAAATCCACTGTCATTGACACTGTCGACTAGTTCTAATGGCGAAAACATGCTTAAATTTGCACGTAAATTAGGGCGAAAGCGAAAGGTCTGCTAAGTGCCCATAACTTGCTTTTTCACAAAGCGCTTCATTTTCACGCTTTGCACGTGTATTCCATGTTCCCAATGCTGAATTTCCATATAATTGGAGCTTGCGTTCGTGTACGGTGCACACTCCAAATTCGACAATGGTACGACTTCAACTGACTATCGAAGATCAAGGAAGGGCTATTGCTTGGCTTCAGGATGGCAATACGCAAAGAAATGTTTCTCTGAGACTTGGTGTCAGTCAGAGTGTCGTTGGCCGACTGTGGCAACGGTACCAAGCAACGAATTCTGTTCGAAATCGTCCACGTTCGGGAAGACCGCGAAGCACTACAAATAGAAAGGACCGCTACATCACCAATATGGCTATACGTCAACGCGCAACCACTGCACGTCAATTACGTAACAATCTGCGGACTGCGACTGGAACTTGAGTGTGATCAAACCATACGCAATCGTCTGAGAGCCAATAATCTACGCTGCCGTCACCAGGCTGTTCGACCACCACTCCTACCACGTCACGGAACGGCCAGACGTCACTGGTGCACGCTTCATCTGCGGTGGCAACGTGTTCAGTGGGGTCGAGTGATGTTCACTGAGTCCAGGTTTAGTCTCCAGTTCAACGATGGTCGGGTTCATGTCTACAGACGTCCTGGGGAGCGCTTCGCTGACGTTAATGTTAGACAACGTCACCAGTTCGGTGGTGGCAGCGTCATGGTGTGGGGCGGCATCTCTATCCACCACAGGACCCCCCTCTATGTGGTGGATGGCAATCTGAATGGAATCCGCTATCTGAATGAGATTATCCGGCCGTTGGTTCTCCCAGGCCTTCAGCAGATTGGCGGCGGGGCAGTTCTGCAGGATGACAATGCCAGACCCCACCGCGCCAGGGTGGTAACGGGACTTTCTCAGACAACAAGGTATCGCCAGGATGGATTGGCCAGCATATTCGCCTGACTTGCCCCCAATAGAGACGCCTGGGACGAATTAGGCAGGAGAGTTCGGGATAACCATGCCCCTCCGGCCAACCTTCATGATCTGGGTCAACTTCTTATGGCAGAGTGGCAGGCCATTCCCCAAGAGTTCTTCAAGAGTTGCCCCAAGCTAGAATTCCGGACGCACAGAAAACAAAAGAAAATGGCTGCCCCCAGTTAGCAAGAATAATCAAATTTTTTTTATTAACTCTAAAATTACACGTTTTTCATTTCTTGAAGTGTCAATATGTGTTAGTGGTACTGGTATGCATCTTTCCAACATATAAGGCTCATGTTTGAGTTTACTCTCCCTTTAAAGTGTCAATATGTGTTAGTTGTCCGGGTATGCATCTTTCCAACACATAAGGCTCATATTTGAGTTTACTCTCCCTTTAAAGTGTTTGTATGTGTTGGTGGTCTAGAGGGGATGATTTTCCTTTTCAGATTTTGCCACATTCCGTTTCAGATTTTTGCAAATTCTGTTTTTTTTCCATTTTTGTGTTCAATTAGTGTCATGTTTTATTGTTATAAACTATATACATTTGTTATATTGTTCCAGCTCTGAGCTGGTTTGCTATTCCATTTTTTTTAATACCTTTAAAAATAATTTTTGAAACAAACTTTATAAAAAAAAAAAAGGTGAGAATTACTATTTTAGTACTCACTCGATTACACATGTATGTTTCTCTGTAACCTAACTAGCGTGCCGTGTGCACAAATTACATATTCAAACGAGGTCGGGTCAATCTGGATATAGGCCAGTGGTAGTGAACCGAAACTAAGCACTGTTCTGTCGATCGTTGAAAGTTTCGACATTATTTTATAACTTTAAATATATATATATATATATATATATTTGCCTAGAATTATATACTAGTGGAAAAAAGTAACTGTGTATGGTTATCATGTTGATAAAAACATAATTTCAAGACATAAAACGATAAAATTATCATATAGCATTATTTATTAGGCAATTAAGCAAAACGTCAATTCATTTAAAATGTCACAGCATCCGTCATTTCATCGGTATTGGGGATGAAAGACATGGGGGGTAAAAAACCAGTTCACAAAGTTAATAGCGCGTATGGCCACCGTTTGCGTCGATGCAGGCCTGGCACCGTCGCCTCATAGAGCCTACCAAATTGTTGAAGAATGCCTGGGGAATGCCGTTCCAGATCTGTACTAACGTCTGACCATGCGCTCTCAACGTCAGCGGCTGGTTAGGCAGTGCACGTACACGACGTTGCATCTCATCCCAGACGTGCTCGATTGGTGCAAGATTGGGTGAGACCGCAGGCCACTGCAACACATCGATGTTCTGCTGTGCTAGAAAATCCATTACCACCCGGGCGACGTGAGGTCTAGCATTGTCATGCTGAAGCGTGATGTGACGTTGCTGTCCTTGCACAAATGGGATGACGTGAGCCTGAATAATGTCGTCACGGTAGCAAACAGCGTTCAAATTGCCATCGATGACCACAAGAGGTGTTCGTCCAGTTGACGTGATGCCACCCCAAACCATGACACTGCCTCTGCCAAATGCACGTCGCTCCACAACACAGGCGTCACTAAAACGTTCTCCAACACGACGATACACTCTTGACCGTCACTGCTGTCCAAGTGAAACCTGGACTCGTCCGTAAACAGTATACCCACCCAGTCACGGCAATTAAAGTGCAAGTGTCTTCTACACCAAGCCAAACGTGCTACACGATGACGTCTTAGCAAAACTGAACGGACAGCCGGGCGTCGCGGACGGATACCATGTTCACGTAATCGATTCCGTACAGTTCTGGGATTAATGGCACGCAATCCAGGAATGGTCCGCGCTGTCAGACTTGCCGTTTGGAATCGATTCCTGAGGTGCACGAGTCTGATGTGGTTGTCCTGCTGTCGTGACGTCACGCGTGGACGGCCCGCACGTTGTTGGTCTCTGACATTACCAACATGTTGATAACGTCTCCACAAAGCCTGAATACTGTTTATGTGTACACCAAATTGCGTAGCGACAGCGCGATGGCGCATACCAGCCTGGATCATGCCAATTGCGCGAAGGCGGTCATTTTCGTTTAGCCTGGGCATTGCTCTGCTACAATTTTCAACAGAAATAACCTGCTTTTCTGTACCCCCGGTTGGCATGCAATGACCCGACAGTTGAAAAGTCGACAAAAACTTGAAAAGTAACATTTTGGGAGAAAAAAATGGGAAAAACATGTTCATGTCCCAGAAGCAAAACTGCACGTGCAAATACGGCATTGACCCAGCTATTGTGTGGCGGTGCGTTCACTGGTAACATGTACAAAACATCAGGCTAAAATATTGAGCAGTTTTATTTTCATCCGATTTTTTAGGTTACACAGTTACTTTTTTCCACTAGTATATATTCAGAGCCTGTAGCACAAATAACAGCCCAATTTCCAAGATATATATTTTGCAACCCCCTCGGGGAGAGGGGGGAAATGTACACAATGATGACAATGCCTCACTGCGGGACCCCCTGAACCGCAGGGTCTGTAGCACGTGCTACATGTGTTACAATAATAAACTGGTGAGGAGAAAAGTAAAATGCTATTTTTGTGTGCAGTTTAGAAAACAATCGGTTCAGAAATAAATAACATGTAGTAAATTCCGTAGCATGAAAAAAGGCGTTCCCCGTGGGACGGACTATAAATGTGAAATGTTTCCGTACAAATTAACGAATATGCCCGAAGTTTTACGAAATTATGTTTTCTGGCGAAAGCGTTGTTTAAATTGGCTATGCTTTTGAATCGTAATAAGTATTATTGAAAAATATCGAAATTGAACGTACTAGAAATCTGATTATATAATCAACATTCTAAAATTGTATTAGTAAATGTTTATTTTTATATTTCAAGTTAAATTTCACGATGTAAAGTGACACGGTTAAACAGTCACATGCTTTGTTGCAAGCTTACGACAGTTAAGCGTAACTTCCGAGAATTAACGCTTCTGAAAATATTTAGGCATACAGTACACTCCATGAAAGTTCGCATACCAAAACACTATGCGTATATTATCAATATTGAATCTTAAAACTACTAAAAATATTTATTATGGTGCTTGAACCAGAAATACAACTTTTAAAGGTTATTTTTAAAAAATTGCAAATTCTGTTTCAGTTACTAAATTCCACAATTTCGTCCGTTTTTCCCGTGATCGCGGAAAATCATCCCCTCTAGCACTGGTCTGGGTATGCATCTTTCCAACACATAAGGCTCATGTTTGAGTTTACTCTCCCTTTAAAGTGTCTGTATGTGTTGGTGGTCTGGGTATGCATCTTTCTGACACATAAGGCTCATGTTTGAGGTTACTCTCCCTTTAATAAATCAATATCGGCTAGTCATGTTATTAAACAAAACTTGGAAACTATTTGTCACATATTTATACAATTTCAATATAATTACAGGACTCTAAATAGGAAGCAAAACATGGCATGCTGTTATTCTTTTACGGTAGCAGGTCAAAAGAGATGTGTCCTGGTATGAACAAACCACAAGTATAGCCTGCTGAGAGGAAACGAGTACGGGTGAAGTGAGGATTGGGTGTAATGTGAGGAAAATTAGGACCTCTGAGAGCATTATGGAATTAAAATGTAACAGAAGTACGAGCTAAATACACGTAAAATAGCAGATAAGATAATTGTACAAACATCTCTCTCTCTCTTAAAAATATTACCTGCGATTTTTGGTGGTTTTAGCAAATGAATTTCAATTTCACCTGCTAGATCTAAAAAACGGACTGCTTTTCGAGCTCTATATTATGTGTTTGAAGTAGTGTGTTAATAAATTTGTGTAATGCAGGTAAACGCCTGCAGGCTTCGACTGAGGATGTGGACGGCAGCCCTCCCAGCAAGAAGCCGTATGTGTCGACATCGCGAGACCACGTGACCAGCCTGCCTCACCGCTGGGAGTGGGAGGGAGACGGAGGACAGTGGACGCAGTTCCCACACAAATGGAAACTCGCCATCACCAAGGCCTACAATGAAGACAAGAACGATGTAACTAACATATAGTATTCAGCGATAGAAATCATTAAAAAAAATTATTTCATAAAATTGTTTCGTCTGATTAAAATAAATTTTGCAGGTTTTTGAAATTCGCAGTTGGTGAATTAGGTGACTGCACGAGGTATGCGTAGCCATGTATGTACAATGGGCCCATCCATAAAGTACCCATGCTCAAAGTTGCGAGGTGGGTTGGGCATTCGATGTATACACAGGTCTGTACATGGGGGTGTTACAGTGATCAAACATACGTGGGTTGATGGGGTTAAAATATCTCAGATTTTGTGTGTACATACTTGGCCTCCCAATACATACATGTAGGGTTTGACATCTTTGGACAGGAGTTAAATCATTTTGTAGAACACTCGCCCAAGATGTGAGTAATATACATTGTAGGACGGTCTTTGTCAACTACATGTACAGTGTTTCTGCCAGAAAGAAATGTTTGGGTATGGCGCTATGGAATTTAATGCAACCACAATCAACAATGGGTATGGGGGCCTCCACCAGAAGAAAAAGGGTTACATTTAGGGCTAGAATTGCAAACATTAAACAATAATGAGTATTGCTGCATTGGGAAAAAATGTAGCAGGTTTCTGCTGATGACTATTATTTCCTCTGATGCTATTAATGGAAAAATGTAGCAGGTTTCCGCTGATGACTATTATTTCCTCTGATGCTATTAATGGAAAAATGTAGCTGGTTTCCGCTGATGACTGTTATTTCCTCTGATGCTATTAATGGAAAAATGTAGCTGGTTTCCGCTGATGACTGTTATTTCCTCTGATGCTATTAATGGAAAAATGTAGCTGGTTTCCTCTAAGACCATATGTCACAATTACCAAATGTTTGACATCCAATAGCTAATGATTAATTAATCAATGTGCTCTAGTGGTGTCGTTAAACAAAACAAACTTCTTTGTTTCAGTTTGAGTTTTCAGTGGGCAGAGGGGTTAGACTGGCCGTTGTCTTCAGCAAGATGCTGCAGAAGAACAAGAAGACTGGTTTTTCTAGACGTGTCCGCTTCTGTGTCCAGTCAAACAAGGCAACAGGTGAGCATGTTTGTACAGGGTTCGTACGGGTCATAGAAAGTCAGGGAATTTGGCAATATTATTTCCTGGGTATGAATTTTGAGTTGGGGCCTGGAAAGTCAGGGAATTTTATGTTGAGTCATTCATTGACAGTCATCGGGGCTCACCCTGGATAAAAAATACCTGTAGCCAAAATATTAGCCAAATGGAATTTTTATTAGCCATATTGAAAATGCTTTAGCCAAAATTGTTTTACGCAGTACTGTATAAAGTATTTATCTATGAATATGAAAATGCATCTTTTTTAGCTAATTGTGTACAAACTGGAATAAATATGAATAACAAAACCATATTACCTGATTAAAATCAAAGATAACAATGGGGTAGGGGCAGTTAATATATTACTTTGATTTTTCAGTGGGGGATGGTGGGGGGTGACGCATTATCTTCAGAGTTGGAAGCCAGTACCCCGTACACCCACCCCCACTTCTAAGGCCTATGACATTAAATTAACAAACATACAGAAATACGGTGGGGGGTCGGGGGGGATGTTTATGGAGGGTGTTTTTTCTTTCTTCCTTTTTTTCCAAATAAATATTTGAGAGCTTTTTTTGTAATATAGAGAGCTCTCATTATTTCTTTAAATCGCAATCTTTGTTAGTTTGAATTGCTTTTTGTTTTTTAAAAACTTTTTTCACGTATCTATCAATTCCCCACCTCCAACAATTTCATAATTTGTACCATGTTGTTGCTGTTGATTTCAGTGTCATGTTATATGTTTGTTGTGATTTCTGCTTGTGAAATACCTAGGCTAAGAATGCTGACTTCACAGTATATTCCAATTATAAAAGTCATGGGATTTTGAGTTGTGTCATGGAATTTTTTTTCGTTTGTAGTGGGTGTTTTTTCACATATAATATTACAAGAAAAAATGTACAGTTTACAGCGTAATGTGATATTATAAGACTCCATCATAATGCTGTCATTTGGGACAGACAAAGTACACACAAGGTGGTGGTTGTACAGTTTACAGCGTAATGTGATATTATAAGACTCCATCATAATGCTGTCATTTGGGACAGACAAAGTACACACAAGGTGGTAAATGTACAGTTTACAGCGTAATGTGATATCATAATGCTGTCATTTGGGACAGACAAAGTACACACAAGGTGGTGGAAATTTCTACCTGGGCCCGTGCATATAAAACTTAATCCAGACTCAATCTCTAATGACATTACACACATACAGCAGGCCTCGAAATTCGGTGTTAAAAGGGCAGGCTATAATAGCCTTTAAAAATCTAGGAAATGAAGGGCACTAAGGCTAACCTAAAAGGCACAAAGGCTACGTTCATACATTTTCAAAGGGCACCAAGGCAATCTTTTTTAGGAAGTCAATTTAACCAGAAAAAAACGTTTATCTGTAATTCTGTTAAATTGGTCATTCATCAATAAATCAAAGTATTGTAGTGTTGTCATTAAACAAAACAGTATTTTAATTATTTTGTGGTGTCCTTAAAGACAACTTTGGTGGAGAGAGATTATGACGTATCTGGTCTCCTTGAACAAACACTGCTGCTGTTCCATCTCATTACAGCAGGTAATGGATCAAAGTCCACTGGTTTCGGACCATCTGAGCAGATGGAGTATGACTGAAAGAAAATTATATTTGAATGGCTGGACAGTTATGTTAAAGTTTTAACATTAAAGAAATAAAATAAAATAATCTATAATAAAAGTAGATATGTTAATTTTATCTGTTAGTTTGTGAAGGTATCTCCAGACAATCACTGTAGAATACAGGTACTAAGTTTCAGAATTAACCAGTCAAGATTTCTATTTCAATTGTACAATATCATTAATTTAAAACAAAAACAAAAAACAACAACAACAATGTTTTTACAAGTTTAGACAAGTTTAGACATCTTTATTATTTTGTGGAGACTACCAAGAGAATATGTGTATTACGTTTCAGAACAATACAATCAAAGCTTTAGGAAAAGGGATGAAATGTTCAGTGTTAAATTATTTGAAATACAATTAATTAAATAAATAAATGTTCAAACAAAATCATTTAGGTTTTTAAAAATTTAATCTTTATATTATTTTTGTTGTAAATTCTATATTTAACAAGAATAAAAAATCCACCCTAATTTCATCTTTTTCTCCAACAAACATAATTGTAATAACAAGATTAACCAAATGACCCATATAATTATAGAATAAAAAATGTGGAGGGAAATCTCATTCTGTCATGTGACCGTATCCACAAAAACGTAAACATTGTCGGAGGAAACCATGGCCTATTTTCTTAAGTATGTTTTCAGCATTTATGGATTATTTTTAATGTGTGTGTGCTAAATAGAGGTTGAGGGGGCAGCAGCAATGGTTTTTATACACCCCCCACCCCACTTTTTCACACCTTACGCCGTGCCCTGGACCCAATCACTGGCGTTGTTAGAGACCGGACCCAGACTAGACATGCCTGGACGTTGAATGGATATGAGCATAACTAATTTGTTTGAAATTGGAATCATTAACATGTGCTCTTATTAGGTACTACGGTAATTGGTGACGCACGACATCGCATGATAGTACGGTAACGTGTGTGGAGATTAAACGGCTTTTATTACAAACTGCTAAATACTGTAGGCCTATAGAGGAAAATATATCGTATTATCGTAACTCCAGTCATCTCATACATTGTAGGTTTATTTTCCAAAAACAACGTGCGATCTCAAAACAATCTAGGTTTAACAAAATAGCTTTTATAATGAAGTTGTTAATAACAAAATGTTGATTTAAAATTGCTGTCTGATGACCTCACATTATATTACCAGTGATGTCATATTAAGCACAAGCACATGATATTCCATGTGAGATAGAAATTACGATGTCTGTGGAGAATTAACACTTATAGTCCGTCCCATCCTACAAAAGTGGTTTGTTGTTAATAATTTCAGTTTGGTATGATGTAAGAAGAAAAGTGAAAGTGTTTGGGAAATAACAAGCAAATATTATTTGTGTATGCAAGTTACAAAACAATGAGCTCAGAAATAAATAACTTGTAGTAAATTCCATAGTATCAAGAAAGGCATTCCTTGTGGGACGGATAACAGAAATGAAACTAAATGGCTCCTGTTTATGAACACAATTGAAAATTAAGAGAATTGCATTTTCCCCTATGAAGGCAACAGATACAACCAATATGTTACAAAGAAATTGTGTTCCCAGAATAATGAAATGCTAAAATTGTTATAGCTTAGGTTTAGTTTTTTCCATTCTTGTCTGTAGATTTTTATGCCTGGCAGTGGAAAGATGAATCAGGTAAATGGTCGCCGTACTCTCCTAAAATAACCGAAGACCTGGAACTAGCTCACAGCAAAGATCCATCGACCGACTTGGAGTTTGACGTCGGTGGGACGACCTACAGAATAGACTTCAGTGCAATGACACAGGTTAACACAAAGACAGATTTCAGTAGAGCAATTTCACGAGAAAAATCAGGTAATAAAAAAATTTGAAAATGAAATAACTTTAAAAGTTCCTGTACATAGTCTATCCCATTATTTTGGTTAATAAGGCTTAAATCTTTTTTTTTTTTTTAATGTGATAAATATTTTTGTGTTTGGTGAGGTTAAAAAAAAGAAGAAAAATGTTATTGTTTGAAAAAAAATTTGGTAATTTTATTTGGCAAAAACAAGAAAGATCCCATCCTCAAAACAAAAAGAAGGAAAAAAGATACAAAAAACCTCAAGCAACTCTATAAGAATTTGCATGTTTGGCATCTTTTTATTTTATAGATTTGGCATGTGTACAATCACCAAACATAGCAGTGCATTTTCAAGAACAACTTGTCAGTCTGTACTAAAATATTTCATTTTTCTGAAACAATAATTTTACCAGTAAAATATTTTTATTGAATTCAGATGCTGTGCTGACTGACGTAAAAGACGAGGAAGATGATGACATGGATATTTCCACAGCCAGCAAAGCAGCCGGGGACGCTTCCTCCAAATCGAAGAAATCTTCCGCAAAGTCTAGCACTGCCGCTGCTAAGTCAAAGGGCAAAACGTCGGCTCAGAGTGGGCGGAGTAAGTCGACGAAAGTGAAGAAGGAGGAAGGCGAGGAAGAAGAAGAAGTGAAAGGTTTACATAATTTGATACTCTTGTTGTCATTTTACCATAGTTCGACACCCAATAGCCGATGTATTTTGCGTGCTGGCGTGTCGTTAAACATTCGTTCGTTCATTCATTCATTCATTCATTCATTCATTCATTCATTCATTCATTCATTCATTCATTCATTCATTCATTCATTCTCTTGTCAGTAGAAAATTTCACCAAATCATGTATAAAAATTCAAAAACTAAAGAACACCAGTTATTTTTTTTAACAAAATATCAATTATTTCATGAAATTATTTCGCCAAATAAAAATAAAATTCGCCAGTTGTTTTTCAAATTTGCAATTGGTGAATTTGGCGAGTGACAGATCTGGCCCTGCATGATCCTCTTACCAGTTTACTCGTACTATACTGGTATTTAGCTTTTGCTGATTTGTAATTAATTTTACCTTTTTCTCTTCTTTTTTTTTCCATATAATTTAAAAAAATAAATTATTTTTACTTTACTGATAACATACTTCTTGTATCAGTATGTATATCTGTTACTGATTTGCACCTTTTTTAAAACAATGTATGCTTCTGTTAGTGACTTTGGTTACTATTGTACTAAAATCCTCTGAAGACACACCACCCTATTTTCAGTTGTTGTTGTTATCACATGTGTGAGGCAGCTATAAAGCACACAGTAACCCAAACCGCTGTATGTACTCTTTGGTTTATGGAGCGGGACCTAGCTCAGTGCTTGCCTGATGCACGATCGATCTAGGATCGATTCCCATCAGTGGGCCCATTGGGCTATTTCTTGTTCCAGCCAGTGCTCCACAACTGGTGGAACAAAGGCTGTAGTACGTACAGTACTACTATCCTGTGTGTGGGATGGTGCATATAAAAGATCCCTTGCTGCTAATCAAAAAGAGTAGCCCATGGAGTGGCGACAGCAGGTTTCCTCTCTCAATATCTGTGTGGTCCTTAACCATATGTCTGACGCTATATAACTGTAAATAAAATGTGTTGAGTGCGTCATTAAAATAAACCATATCCTTCCTTCCTTAGAACTTTGACTTACTTATTGCCTACCAGAATAAATATCGAGTTTTAAAACAATCTGTTAAATGTATTATCGTTTCTTGTCATATTCACAACTACAAATCAAGTGGTATGTTTGTAATGGAGTTCAGTATATCTGTGCTTCTATTACCGATTTGTAATTATGTTAATTAACTGATGCACATTTCTTTGCCATTTATATTTCAGTTATTAAGTTTCACCTTTTTGTTTTAATCATTTCATGTTTCTGATATCTATTAGCCGTTCTTTTACTTCTTTTTTGTTTCAGTTCGCACTGTAATTGTGAAGGGCCGTGCCCCAGTTGACCCTGAATGTGTCACAATGGCGGGGAAAGCTCATGTCTTCTTTGAAGGAAATGACGTTTGGGACTGCATGCTTAATCAGGTATGAACTCTATAAACAAAATCAATAATTGCTACTATTTTTGTTTCTTTGTTTTTGTTCACAGATTCTACACTTGGTTTCAGCAGCATTAGTAGTCCTTCATCAGGGAACGTAATTCTCTAACAGCATAAGTGATGTATATCTTCATTTAAAAATAACTATTTTAATGTAAGAAATATCAATACATTGCATCCACAATTTTTAAGAGAATTTGACAAATTGCTAGCAGTATTATTGGTCCACATATGTTTTGTAGCAGGATTTTTTTTCTTGCTTTGACAAAGTCAAGAGATGAGAAACGGATCTTGATGTTTAAGGGGAGCAATCAGTCTGGTCCCCTGAGACTAGTTCAAGGAAAGCAGTTGTTTTTGCTACAGTTACTATGTGGATTAAACAAAAATACTACAAAGAGATTCAGCGTCAAAGGTCAAGTTTCTTCATGGCAGCGTTGGGGTTGGATGTAAGCCCAGTGGTAAAGCTCTTGTTTAATGCAAGGTTGGTCTAGGATTGATCCACGTTGGTGGCTCCATTGTGTCATTTCTCGTTTAGTTAGTGCACCACAACTAGTAATATAAAGTGCCATGGTATGTGCTATCCTGTCTTTGGGATGGTGCATAAAAGATCCTTTGCTACTAAAAAATGTAGCGGGTTTCCACTCTTAAGACTGTATGTCAAAATGACCAATTGTTTGACATCCAATAGCCGATGATTAATAAATCAGCGTGCTCTAGTAGTGTCATGAAACAAAACAAACTTGTAACTTTTTATGGCACTGTCTGGAGAAATCTGTATTACATGTTCATTTCCAGAGGCAACAGCATAAACTTGTATGTTTATCTCCAGCATTAAGGTTTCATGCTTAGATCTGTTTCTCACAAACTTAAGAAGGTATTTTCCATTAAAAAACTAAATCTACCATGTAGTGAAGTAATCTGTTACCTGTATTATATTTTTGTTTCCGGTGAGTGTCGTGTGCTAAACGGCGGGAAATATGAATTGGGGACTGCACTGTATATAGTGTACAGTATGTTAACTGGTGTGATGTCGGGTGAGATATCTCGCCTGTAGTAGTCACAAGGTTAACTATAACACTTTTTTTTCAGACGGACGTGGGTAACAACAACAACAAGTTCTACCTGATCCAGCTGTTGAAGGATGACTCAAAGACTTCGTACTACATCTGGCAGCGCTGGGGCAGGGTGGGCTACTCCGGTCAGAACAATCTCATACCCTGCAGCACCGACCTCGACAAAGCAAAAAAGATGTTCTGTAAAAAGTAAGTCTTTGTTTATGGCAGTCCTGCATTTCAGACTCCTATAAAATATGTGATCATGGCAGTCAACAGTGCTGCCTCGGTAGTGCAATCGTTAAGCCATCAGACTACAGGCTTGTAGGTACAGGGTTCGCAGCCCGGTACCGGCTCCAACCCAGAGCGAGTTCTTAATGGTTCAGTGGGTAGATGTAAGGCCACTACACCCTCTTCACTCTCACTAACTACTAACCAACTAACGACTGACCCACTGTCCAGGACAGACATCCAAGATAGCTGAGGTATGTGTGCCCAGGAAAGTGTGCTTGAACTGTAATTGGATGTAAGCATGAAAATAAGTTGGAATGAAATGTCGCAAAAAGCTGTTGGATAATTAATCTATGCCAGCATTTTTATATGGGTATTAACATTATTATCAGGGATGTCACTGGGTTGGGATGTAGCCTAGTGATAAAGTGCTCGCTTGATGTACGGTTAATCTGAGATCAACCAAGGTCGGTGGGCACATTGCGTTATTTCTTGTTCTAGCCGGTGCACCACGACTGGTAAATAAAAGGCTGTCTTATATGCTATCCTGTCTGGGATGGTGCATACAAAAGATCCCTGGTTTCATCTTAGACTACTGTCAAAGTTACGAATTGTTTGACGTCCAATAGCCGATGATTAATAAATCAATGTGCTCTAGTCGTGTCGTTAAACAAAAAACCCAAAGAAATTGCAATCACAAGACGATATAAATTCCAACATGTTCGGTCTAGGATTGATCCCTGTTGGTGGGCCCATTTCTTGTTCCAGCCAGTGCACCACGACTGGTATATCAACGGCTGTGGTATGTGCTATCCTGTCTGTGGGATGGTGCATATAAAAGATCCCTTGCTGCTAATCGAAAAGAGTAGCCCATGAAGTGGCAACAGTGGGTTTCCTCTCTCAATATCTGTGTGGTCCTTAACCATATGTCTGACGCCATATAACCTGTAAATAAAATGTGTTGAGTGCATCGTTAAATAAAACAATTCCTTCCTTCCAACACATTTGTAGACATTGACCTCAGATTTTTAATTGTGAATAATTCTCTTATCTGTTATTTGTGTTTCATGATTATTTTCTGTACGTGCCACAAAGATTGTCATTATTTCATTTGAATATCATGATCATTTGAAGATAATGTTGGGTTTTTTGTACAGGTTTTCTGATAAGACGAAGAATGACTGGGCGGATCGGAAAGGCTTTGCGAAGGTTCCTGGTAAATACGATCTGCTAGCCATGGACTACAGCAGTGGAAACCAGGTGAATGTTCTGTACAGTCAGGGTTGTATCACCTGTTTCTAGACTCCGATAATAAGCACCATTCCCAAAAGACTCTGTCGTTTTTTATTCCTAATTTTGGTGTAAAAATCAATTCCCAATCTGAATGTAAGTAATTCTCATATTTTGTTATTATTTAAAGACACATTTTGAAAACGATACCCAACACTTGATAAACACCCATTGCCTCCCTTGGGCCTATACTGGTTTCATGATGCAATATAGATATTATTCATTTTAATTAATACAAGTAGCCTACATGTATAGTATTGCTATTTTAAGTTCCAACTTGGCTTCATGAGTTGTTTTTGAAATGAAACTGAAAATTTCCTTTTTTTAAAAATAAAATGATGCTAAATTTCACAAAGTTAAAGCCATGGGTATCAAGTCAAAGTTGAGATATAAAACCCTGACAGTTATTGGCTCTGCAGAACAATCAGTCCAGGTTGATACGGGTCATGAAGATAGTACTAAACCAAATAATTTTCGGCTGGGTCAAAGTTCAAGGTGCACCAAACTTTTGATAGAGAAGTGAACACCACAAGTCCTGTGATTGGTGATAAATGTGAGTGTGTTGGTTGTAAAAAAAAAAATGTATGCAATTTTATTTCATCTAGTACTACTGTGTCAAGTAGCCTTGTGCTTGAAACATGTATGGGGTACCTGTAAAAAAAGGTACTTGAATTTTGTGTGGAACTAGGGTAGTCATAGACGCTACCCGTTATCTCGGAAATGAGCAGCTTGACCCCCATTTTTATCTGATTCACTTTAAGAGTGAGGGGTGGTAGTATTTATATCTGTGGCGTTTATGTCGATTGATACACTGCAGGTTTTAGCCACATTTGTTACTATTGTTGTCTCTGCTATGGAATTTGATTTGGTAGAATACACCCTGAAAGTTATGTAAAATTGCAAGTATCATTTTCCAGACCTAAGGACAATGGAATTTGCATTTGTATTCTTCCCTGGGCCCTGTTCCACAAAGCGATCTTAGCAGTAAGATCACCTTAGTGCATAATGAATGAATGAATGAATGAATGTTTAACGACACCCCAGCACGAAAAATACATTGGCTATTGGGTGTCAAACTATGGTAATGCAAATAAATAAAATAAATCAACATCAATATAAAAATTCAAGACTTAAACTAAAACAGTGTAAAGAACTGTGCAAAAACACAAATATTACAGAATTTAACGGATACTGAATTTTACTCAACTTCAATTTTGTGCTGTATTGGCCATTCTCAAAGAGAATGTTACACCCCTGCACCACGGTGAGGTTACAGCACACGCAGGGGCCTTAGTGCATAAGGTAGCTATGCACTTAAGGTGATCATGGGGCTAAGATCACTTTGTGGAACGGGGCCCAAGTGTGGAAAGTGGTGGAATTTGCATAGGAACATTGTAAGATTATTTACACTTTGCTGATGCTCGCATAACATTCCTTGTAAAATTTGACCAAAAGAAATGTAATGTAATTGCAATATTTTGTTTCATTATCCACATAGTTAAGATATACAGTGAAATATAACCAGAATGAAACACGTGTGTCCTAATCATGTTATGTGCACAACGAATGTCATAACATAATGTGGCTTCCCCAGTCTTAGCTCAGTGTGATCGTCATTTCGTCGTCTCCTTCTAGTCATGATGGGAACATTTTGACATGGTCCTTGTTATTTAAAAAAAATAATGTTATGGATAATAACAAAATTATTACACTCACATGTGAATCGTACTCTCTCGTAATCACTCCAGCAATACAAGAATCCCGACACTCGTTTTGTAATATTAATATGACACACAAACTTGTATAATAATCTCTATTTATGTTCCAGGAAGAGGATGAAGTGGATGCCTCGTTGAAGAAGGAATCCAGTATAAATGGAAGTTTGCCTGATTCTAAATTAGACAAAAGACTACAGGTTAATGAACATTTGAATGATTATTTTCTTTAAAAAAGAAGAAAAAGATAATTAGTTTGTTTTAATTGTTGAGTACTATACGGTGTTGATATCAAAATTTAGCAGTGTGAAAATGTGAAAATTATTACATAAACTAATTACCATTCTGAAATAGGTGTATGTATCAACTTTACTCATGTTGTTGTCATCATGCCATCAGATTTAAGGCTGGTGGGTACTGGGTTCACATACCAGTACTGACACCCACCTGGAAATTTGTTTAATAGCTCAGTGGAAAGGTGTACAGGTCACAACACTGTTTTTATCTTGTGAACGTTTGTTTTGTTTAACGACACCACTAGAGCACATTGATTTATCAATCATCGGCTGTTGGATGTCAAACATTTCGTAATTCTGACTCGTAGTCATGAGAGGAAACCCGCTACATTTTTTTTAATGCTGCAAGGGAAACCCTCTGTCGCCACTTTATGGGCTACTCTTTTCATTTAGCAGCAAGGGATCTTTTATATGCACCATCCCACAGACATGATAGCACATACCACAACCTTTGATGCACTGGCTGGAACGAGAAATAGCCCAATGGGCCCACCGACTGGGATCGATCCCAAACTGACCGCGCATCAAGCGACCGCTTTACCACTGAGCTATGTCTGCCCCTTCATATTATGAATCACTGACAAGTAATCGCATCGGCCTTGGACAGACAGCCAAGATAGTTGAGGTGTGCTGGGGACACTTTGTTCAGTATCGCGATTCGCTATGCAGATTTCAGAGATCACTACACAATTCTGAAATGTTAAATACTCTTTATTTTCAACTGATCACCAACTGTTGCAAATTAAAATTTAAAAAACAAAATCGAATGTTTGAGAGTCACCAGCCCTCACAGAAGCTGTGGCTAGTGCCAGATGTATTATAGTAACACAGTTGATCATTTCCACCAGCCCTCACAGAAGCTGTGGCTAGTGCCAGATGTATTATAGTAACACAGTTGATCATTTCCACCAGCCCTCACAGAAGCTGTGGCTAGTGCCAGATGTATTATAGTAACACAGTTGATCATTTCCACCAGCCCTCACAGAAGCTGTGGCTAGTGCCAGATGTATTATAGTAACACAGTTGATCATTTCCACCAGCCCTCACAGAAGCTGTGGCTAGTGCCAGATGTATTATAGTAACACAGTTGATCATTTCCACCAGCCCTCACAGAAGCTGTGGCTAGTGCCAGATGTATTATAGTAACACAGTTGATCATTTCCACCAGCCCTCACAGAAGCTGTGGCTAGTGCCAGATGTATTATAGTAACACAGTTGATCATTTCCACCAGCCCTCACAGAAGCTGTGGCTAGTGCCAGATGTATTATAGTAACACAGTTGATCATTTCCACCAGCCCTCACAGAAGCTGTGGCTAGTGCCAGATGTATTATAGTAACACAGTTGATCATTTCCACCAGCCCTCACAGAAGCTGTGGCTAGTGCCAGATGTATTATAGTAACACAGTTGATCATTTCCACCAGCCCTCACAGAAGCTGTGGCTAGTGCCAGATGTATTATAGTAACACAGTTGATCATTTCCACCAGCCCTCACAGAAGCTGTGGCTAGTGCCAGATGTATTATAGTAACACAGTTGATCATTTCCACCAGCCCTCACAGAAGCTGTGGCTAGTGCCAGATGTATTATAGTAACACAGTTGATCATTTCCACCAGCCCTCACAGAAGCTGTGGCTAGTGCCAGATGTATTATAGTAACACAGTTGATCATTTCCACCAGCCCTCACAGAAGCTGTGGCTAGTGCCAGATGTATTATAGTAACACAGTTGATCATTTCCACTAGCCCAGACCAAACATTCACTAGCAAAGACAGCGTGCTGGTGGATTTGTCAAATTGACAAAATGTTCCCTGGTGTATGCCCAGAACAGCGTGCTTGAACTTTAAAAGGCTGTAAACAAGTCAGTTATGTTAAAATTGAAAATACATGAATATTTTTGTTGTTTCACAGGACTTGATCAACTTGATATGTGATGTGAAGTCGATGGAAGAGGCTGTTACGGAAATGAAGTATGACGCGAAGAAAGCTCCACTAGGTATTGCACTTAGCTTAATAGTCGAGTGATTCCCTGTAATTCAAGAACTGGATTAACCTGCCACAGTAAACTTTGTGTGTGTTCTTATGTCTGTGTCTGTGCATGTGTGTCCGTGCATGTGTGTGTCTCTCTGTGTACTAATGATTAATATATCAATGTGCTCTAGTGGTGTTGTTAAACAAAACAAACTCCGTGTGTATTTATGTAGGTTACTCATTGTCCTACCTTTAGGGAAAAAAGTTAGTTTATTTTGCTTAACGACACTACTAGAGCACATTGACTTATTTAGCATCGGCTGTTGGATGTCAAACATTTGGTAATTCTGACATATAGTCTTAGAGAGGAAACCTGCTGCATTTTTCCATTAGTAGCAAAGGATCTTTTATATGCATCATCCCACAGACAGGATAGCTCTTACTACGGCCATTGATATACCAGTTGTAGAGCACTGGCTGAAATGACAAATAGCCCAATGGGCCCACAGACGGGGATCAATCTCAAATCGAATGCCCATCAACCGATAGCTTTACCACTGGGCTGCATCCCGCCCCCACCGTGATGCAGCCAAAAGGTGAGACTCGAGTATTACCTATCAGGCGGAGACGGCATCAACTTCTGTGTTTAGCCCCCACCTTGATGAAGCCAAAAGGTGAGACTTGGGTATTATCTATCAGGCGGAGATGGCATCAACTTCTGTGTTTAGTCCCCACCTTGATGAAGCCAAAAGGTGAGACTTGGGTATTATCTATCAGGCATCAAACTTCTGTGTTTAGCCCGCACCTTGATGAAGCCAAAAGGTGAGACTCGGGTATTACCTATCAGGCGGAGACTGCATCAACTTCTGTGTTTAGCCCGCACCTTGATGAAGCCAAAAGGTGAGACTCGGGTATTACCTATCAGGCGGAGACGGCATCAACTTCTGTGTTTAGCCCGCACCTTGATGAAGCCAAAAGGTGAGACTCGGGTATTACCTATCAGGCGGAGACGGCATCAACTTCTGTGTTTAGCTCCCACCTTGATGAAGCCAAAAGGTGAGACTCGGGTATTACCTATCAGGCGGAGGCGGCATTAACTTCTGTGTTTAGCTCCAGTGTCGAGCTTTCCTAACATTCATGTGTCTGTGCTCTCCTGTCGTTAGCAAATTACATATACTGCTGATGGGGAAAAATATGATGGATTTTGTCTAATTTACAAAACCTGTTTATGTCTTACACGTGTGTAACTACATTAACAATGCTTAAACACCTGTTTATGTCTTACACAAGTGTAACTACATGCATGTACAATGCTTAAACACCTGTTTATGTCTTACACATGTGTAACTACATGCATTTACAATGCTTAAACACCTGTTTATATCTTACACATGTGTGACTACATACATTTACACTGCTTAAACACCTATTTATGTTTTACACGTGTGTAACTACATACATTTACACTGCTTAAACACCTGTTTATGTTTTACACGCGTGTAACTACATACATTTACACTGCTTAAACACCTGTTTATGTCTTACACGCCTGTAACTACATACATTTAAAATGCTTAAACACCTGCATTTAAGAAGAACAGTCTTCTTAAATTTTGAATTATTAAACATTTGACATCCAATAGCCGATGATTTATTAATCATTGTGCTCTAGTGGTGTTGTTAAAGAAAACAAATGTTTAACTGAAGATTGCAATTTGGTGATTCTGATGATTTATTAATCATTGTGCTCTAGTGGTATCATTAAAGAAACCAAACTAGCAGAGTTTCAGGACATGCTGTTGTGTCGGTAAGAAACATTCCTTTTCTTTAATTACAGGAAAGCTGACGACGAACCAGATCAAAGCGGGGTACAGCGCACTGAAGAAGATTGAACAGTGTGTGAATAACAAGGACTTTGGACAGCATTTAACGCAGGCCTGTAATGAGTTCTACACGCGGATACCCCACGAATTCGGGTTGGTTATGCAGTTCTTGTCTGCTTTACTACAGTATAAACAAATATAATAATTTACCAGTATATTTTAAAGAACCAAATCAATTTAATATATATTGAACAAGAAAACAACTGAATATTTTGAAATATATATTTTTTCCTGATAAAATAATTTGGTAGACAGCACAAAATGCTCACAAGACATAGACAGTTTTACAGACAAAACATAATGGATTAAAACAATAATTATAAAGAAATTGAAGGAAACTAAATTTATATTATGTGTTTCTTTCTTTGTTAAATATGTAATTTGTTATTTTATGATTGAATGTGATTATTGAACTAGGAATTATTTTTCTTGCTGGGGTGTCGTTAAAAATGCATTCTTTCAATGAACTGGGAAAGGTTGGTAAACATGGTTTCTGAAGACATTGCATCAACAAATATTATCTCGCCTTCATGTAAAATTCTTTAATCTCATTGGTTGTTTGCCATTGGTCAAATCCCTTATACCCCTGTGGGCGGAGCCAAATTCTCTTATACCCCGTCTGTAATTTCCAACAGTTTCCAGCTACCCCAATTAATACTAAAGCAATAATTAGATTATAAATAACATTGATAATCAATCAAGTATACATAATTAATTTTATTTTTACTATAAAATACACTATTTCAATATTTTTAAAAGTTAAAAACTCGTTTATCGATGGAACTATTTTTCGTCACTGGCAAGTGGTTTCGTTCGCATCTGCGTGGTACGGTTCTGTTAATAAATTGTTAACAATTATTATCTGGCGTTATTTTGATTATTTGGCTATGTGGTTTAACATGTTGGCAAGATAAATTCGTTGTAGAAGCATCTCTCGGGGTATATGGCTTTTTATGTACCCTCTGTGTGCTCTTTTACCCACTCGCCTTTGACTCAGGGTAAAAGAACACACAGAGGGTACATAAAAAGCCATATACCCGTCGTGGTGCTTCTTCAACTTATAATATCCCAACTCTAAACGCCCCATAGTGTCTTACATCCAGATCCATGTTCAGCAACAGCTATGGTATGTGCTAACTTGTCTGTGGGATGGTGCATGTAAAAGATCCCTAGCTACTAATGAACAATGTATCGTGTTTCCTCTCTGAGACTATGGCAAAATTACCAAATGTTTGACATCCAATAGCCTATGATTAATGAATCAATGTGATCTAGTGGTGTCGTTAAACAAAACAGACATTTGTGAACTATTTAGTTGGTTTCCGATGCAGTCACTTGATTTAATGTAAAGCATATTAATCAGTCTAGCAATAGGGCGAGTCTTGCCCAGTCGGTAGAATGCTTTCCTGAGGTTTTTGGGTGGAAGGTTTGAATCCCAACTAAAGTAGTGTCGGAAATAGAATAAAAATTATTTTCGTCGATTATTTCTTTCATATTAAACTGACAAGTAAATATTTTGTAAATACCTATTTAATGATACTCTACCTAATTTAGCATTTAGTTGTTTGGGCTCTCATTGATGTACAAGGTGGTGTTTACTCTTGAAATTCAAAGAAAGATGTCAGTAAACAGGTGATGTGCGAACTTTATTGGAACACACTATAACAAATTTTGATCCTTTATAGTGGGATTTCAGTGACCAAATGTTTGATATCCAATAGCCTTGATAAATCAAATGTGCTCTAGTTGTGTTATTAAACAAACCTCTCTAAACCAGACTTTTTACCTGGTCCCATGGGTGTCCAGTTAGAGGGGTGTCACTGTGTTTTATTTTTGAATAAAACATATTTAACAATTAACATTACATCTTGCAGCATGAAGACTCCTCCTTTGATCCGAGATAAAGTTACAGTGAAAGCCAAACTACAACTACTCGAGGTACCGTTCCTGTTGTATGTCTAAAAGTAAAATCATAAAATATTTAAACACATATTATCACAATAATTAATAATTCAATTTCTATTCCATTCACTACTACATAACATCATCCCATTGGTCCAGATGTAGCAACAGAAATTTGTTCATTTCTCGATGTATGTAAAAATTACATCATCATAAAAATGTCATGTCTGATGATTTGATTTTATATGGGCAAGTTGTCTTGTTTATGGATCAAAAATCATTCAAAATAAGTATGACGTTTTTGTATCATTATTATTATTAGCAAGTATGATTCAAATTTATTTATAAGTATTGTATGTTTCTTTTACATTCATCTGGGGGTGGACACAAAAATCATCCACAAACTTGGGTAACAACGTCTTTGCCGTCACACAGTTTGCGGATGATTTTGTTTGGTTATACCCTGATGAACGTAAATAACATTTTTAACACATTTTATTTGAAACTTCATGTGCTTGCTCGCCTAGCACCATTTCAGGAGAGTGATCTTCAGCTTGCCTTGATATGGCTTATGGCAAAGACTGCATGGTGTCTATGTCCACCAAGTGTCAAAGTAACCAAAGTTTAAAATGCACTGGGGTGTCAGTAACCAAATTTTAAATGCACTGAGCTGTCAGTAACCAAAGTTTAAAATGCACTGAGGTGTCAGTAACCAAAGTTTAAAATGCACTGGGGTGTTAGTAACCAAAGTTTAAAATGCACTGAGGTGTCGTTAACCAAAGTTTAAAATGCACTGAGGTGTCAGTAACCAAAGTTTAAAATGCACTGAGGTGTCGTTAACCAAAGTTTAAAATGCACTGAGGTGTCAGTAACCAAAGTTTAAAATGCACTGAGCTGTCGTTAACCAAAGTTTAAAATGCACTGAGGTGTCGTTAACCAAAGTTTAAAATGCACTGAGGTGTCAGTAACCAAAGTTTAAAATGCACTGAGGTGTCAGTAACCAAAGTTTAAAATGCACTGAGGTGTCAGTAACCAAAGTTTCCTGTTCTATTGTAATTTGTTTTTGAAAATTCTGTTTGTAGCTTACAGTCACGTCATTGTGACATTACTACCAATATGACTACCATTATTATTTTTTAATTAATTTATTTCTCATCTACCATCTACCATGTCTTGTTTTCAATTGTACATCAGGCTCTGGGTGACATTGAGATAGCCATCAAGATTCTGAAGAAAGGCGACATGTCGGAGAACCCGGTTGATCGTCACTACCACTCTCTGGAGTGTAAGCTCGAACCACTAGACCACACAGACAGCGAGTTCAAGGTGAGAACCCGGTTGATCGTCACTACCACTCTCTGGAGTGTAAGCTCGAACCACTAGACCACACAGACAGCGAGTTTAAGGTGAGAACCCGGTTGATCGTCACTACCACTCTCTGGAGTGTAAGCTCGAACCACTATACCACACAGACAGCGAGTTTAAGGTGTGAACCCGGTTGATCGTCACTACCACTCTCTGGAGTGTAAGCTCGAACCACTATACCACACAGACAGCGAGTTTAAGGTGAGAACCTGGTTGATGTCACTACCACTCTCTGGAGTGTAAGCTCAAACTACTAGACCACACAGACAGCGAGTTTAAGGTGAGAACCCGGTTGATCGTCACTACCACTCTCTGGAGTGTAAGCTCGAACCACTAGACCACACAGACAGCGAGTTTAAGGTGAGAACCCGGTTGATCGTCACTACCACTGAGTTCAAGGTGAGAACCCGGTTGATCGTCACTACCACTGAGTTCAAGGTGAGAACCCGGTTGATGTCACTACCACTCTCTGGAGTGTAAGCTCGAACCACTAGACCACACAGACGGCGAGTTCAAGGTGAGAACCCGGTTGATCGTCACTACCACTCTTTGAAGTGTGAGCTCAAACCACTAGACCACACAGACAGCGAGTTTAAGGTGAGAACCCGGTTGATCGTCACTACCACTCTCTGGAGGGTAAGCTCGAACCTCTAGATCACACAGACAGCGAGTTTAAGGTGAGAACCCGGTTGATCGTCACTACCACTCTCTGAAGTGTGAGCTCGAACCACTAGACCACACAGACAGCGAGTTTAAGGTGAGAACCCGGTTGATCGTCACTACCACTCTCTGGAGTGTAAGCTCAAACCACTAGACCACACAGACAGCGAGTTTAAGGTGAGAACCCGGTTGATCGTCACTACCACTGAGTTCAAGGTGAGAACCCGGTTGATCGTCACTACCACTGAGTTTAAGGTGAGAACCCGGTTGATGTCACTACCACTCTGGAGTGTAAGCTCGAACCACTAGACCACACAGACAGCGAGTTTAAGGTGAGAACCCGGTTGATGTCACTACCACTCTCTGGAGTGTAAGCTCAAACCACTAGACCACACAGACAGCGAGTTCAAGGTGAGAACCCGGTTGATGTCACTACCACTCTGGAGTGTAAGCTCGAACCACTATACCACACAGACAGCGAGTTCAAGGTGAGAACCCGGTTGATCGTCACTACCACTCTCTGGAGTGTAAGCTCGAACCACTATACCACACAGACAGCGAGTTCAAGGTGAGAACCCGGTTGATGTCACTACCACTCTCTGGAGGGTAAGCTCGAACCACTATACCACACAGACGGCGAGTTCAAGGTGAGAACCCGGTTGATGTCACTACCACTCTCTGGAGTGTAAGCTCGAACCACTATACCACACAGACGGCGAGTTCAAGGTGAGAACCCGGTTGATGTCACTACCACTCTCTGGAGTGTAAGCTCGAACCACTATACCACACAGACGGCGAGTTCAAGGTGAGAACCCGGTTGATGTCACTACCACTCTCTGGAGTGTAAGCTCAAACCACTAGACCACATTGTAAATTTTAAATATTATCTATCTGTGATGTTTGTATTTTTGCACAGTTCTTTACATTGTGTTTTAATTTAACTGTTGAATTTTTATATTGATGTTGATCATCACATTGTTTTTTCATTTTCCATAGTTTAACACCCAATAGCCGATGTATTTTTCGTGCTGGGGTGTTGTTAAACATTCACTCATTCACAATACCACACAGTCGGTCAGTGTCCGTAGGTTTTATTTCGCCTTGACAAAGTGAAAAGGCAAAATATAGGTTTAGTTTTTCGTCCTATGAGCAGCATCGAATCAGCTTGTGATAGGTGAGACATTTAATTCCATAGATCCTTGAATTATTTTTATTCGTCGCGTACCAGACCAACCTGAGGGGACTACCGGTTTCATCTCTATCCGTCTGTCTATCATCTGTCCAGACTTTTTATTCACAAGGCGTCAAGATATTGAGCTGAAAATTTGTGTGTAGCTTTAACAGTTAAGTTACAGATCCAGTTTGACTTTCATGACGATTTACCCATTTTTTATCCCATTTTTGACCGTGAACTTAGGATATATACCAAGTTGTTGGGTCCAGTAGGAGACATGTATTAGTTAGCAGTGCTCCAAGAATGCGTGTGTGTGTCGTGCCTTTCTGTTTTCCATTACAAATGACAGTGTGGTGTCATATCATTGTACCGTAGTTAAACAAATAGGGGGCGGGACGTAGCCCAGTGCTAAAGCCCATGCTTGATGTGCGGTTGGTCTAGAATCAATCCCTGTTTGTGGGCCCATTGAGCTATTTTTCGTTCCAGCCAGTGCACCACGACTGGTATATCAAAGGCCGTGGTATGTGCTATCATGTCTGGGATGGTGCATACAAAAGATCTCTTGCAACTTATGGAAAAATGTAGCAGGTTTTCTGTTTATGACACTGTCAACCTGACCATATGTTTGACATCCAGTAGCCGATAATTAATAAATCAATGTGCTCTAGTGGTGCCGTTAAACAAAACAAACTTTACTTAAATATTTTCTTCCTTTCCCTCAGCTGATGAACGACTTTCTACAGACGACCCATGCGTCCACGCACAATATGTACAAAATGGAACTACAGGATGTGTTTAACTGCCAGAAGGACCCACCCAAATTCAAGGATTATGGTAACAAGTAAGTGCTGTTTCCTGCACTATAGTGTGTGTGGGGGGGGGGGGTTCCTTCTCTCTAACACTTGATATTTTTTGTACTAGATCAATGTAAATAAACAAGTGTTTTGATTACACAAAAGCAAGAATTAAACAAGACCTAAAAGTCAGTATTAGCAGTTTGATGAATTTGGTTTGAAAATCTGTAAGTAAATTAGTTTCAGTCAGCGAAACAAAATATATAACAAATCAACTCTTTACAGAATTTAGTTTGAAAATCTGTAAGTAAATTAGTTTCAGTCAGAGAAACAAAATCAACAAAATATATAACAAATCAAGACTCTTTACAGAATTGTATTTATTTGATTTTCAGATTACAATTATCCTCTTCTTTTTTTCTTTTCTCTTTCTGCTATTTAATAATAATATTTGCCAAATTTAACTTTAAAGGGACAGTCCTGAGTTTACAAACATTGTAAAATGTTTCCGACCAAGAGAGCCTTTTCGATGACGTAACATACAACTTAAATACATTTTCTTATTTTAAATATCAGTGTCTGTATTTACAAGGTGTTTGTTGTTGTCCTAATGCTTGTAGTAGCCCAAACCAGATTTTACCTCCCAATAATTTCTTACGTACAAAAACATATATATCACAAATTAAAGTAAAAACTGAGTGCTACAAATATTTGTATACGACCGTAAACACATTAATATATAAACACCGGCATTCTAAACAAGAACATGTATTTAGTATGAAATAGTAGTCACCAACAAGGCTTTGTTATTGCAAACATCTTAAATGGCTGCAAACGCAGGACAGTCCCTTTAATTTGTAATTGGCAAATAACACATAAACTCTGGTGAAAAGTGCAAAAGGTTTGGGGGTTGGGTTAATTGTCAATAAAGGTCATAATAAAATAAATGCTAGATTTTCCTCAAATGTTTTTTTCTTCTTCAAAATGGGGCTTGGGTGACATTTTATTTTCTATATTTCATATTTTCTTGATATTGGAAATCCTGCACCATGAGTGACAAATAAGACGTTTTTGTCAGTAAAGAACAGGACGAAAATGTTAATGTGTTACTTATTTCCTAACAACAATGAATTTAAAATTCACCTTTATATTATAAATTGCCAGCCTGTGATTTTGTCTGTCTTTTTGTCAGGATGTTGCTATGGCACGGCTCGCGTCTCACGAACTGGGTTGGAATTCTGAGCCAGGGGTTGAGAATAGCGCCGCCCGAAGCTCCAGTCACCGGCTACATGGTTTGTACATTTATTACATTTATTTAAGTTATCACTCATCTTTCATTTATAGCTATTGTCATGCTTATGTCCAATCAAGGTTAACGCATGCTGTCCTGGGCACACACCTCAGCCTATCTGCAGAGATGCCAACCATTACAAATTTGGCAGAATACTTACAAATTTACAGCATAGATTACTTTATTACATTGTCTTGTTGAAAATTCTGATTGTTAGAAATAAAATCATAATTTCGCGTATTTGATGTTGGATCATACTTTGAACTGCACAAATGTTGTTAACACTGGAGAAATGGAACTGTTTCCCTCTTCACCATCAACAATCGTAGATTGGTTTCCTGCCTTGTTCTTTAAACTTATGGACTCCGAATAGCGAACATAACAAGCTGGAACTTGACTTTACCAAAATGTCGAAGCAGAAAGGTTTCGAGCCATCACTGATAACATTCCTATTTTGGAGGGTGCAATTGATTCCTGTTTTTGAAGGCCTGGATTCCTATGATACTCCAAGAAGGGTTGGCATCGCTGTATCTGGGCTGTCTGTCCAGGACAGGCAGTTAGTGGTTAGTGAGAGAGAGAAGTCGGTGTAATTGTCTAACACTTTCCCACTGAATCTGCATTCCCAGAGCATGTGATTCTGGTTGTAGGACTAATTAACTAAAACTCTTAAAGCTTACAATATATTGACAAAACGATCATTGATTATGAACTTTAAAACTGTAATATGTAGAGAGAGAATTTTAAATTATTTTTGTTATTATTTAATACTTTATATTATTTGTAATATGTAAATATTTTTACTTGTTTAGTAACTTTAAGATATAGGGGTGGGACAAAACCCAGTGGTAAAGTCCTTGCCTGATGTACAGTCAATCTAGGATTGATCGCCATTGGTCGGACCATTGGGATATGTTTTGTTATTATTTAATACTTTATATTATTTGTAATATGTAAATATTTTTACTTGTTTAGTAACTTTAAGATATAGGGGTGGGACAAAACCCAGTGGTAAAGTGCTTGCCTGATGTACAGTCAATCTAGGATTGATCGCCATTGGTCGGACCATTGGGATATGTTTTGTTATTATTTAATACTTTATATTATTTGTAATATGTAAATATTTTTACTTGTTTAGTAACTTTAAGATATAGGGGTGGGACAAAACCCAGTGGTAAAGTGCTTGCCTGATGTACAGTCAATCTAGGATTGATCGCCATTGGTCGGACCATTGGGATATGTTTTGTTATTATTTAATACTTTATATTATTTGTAATATGTAAATATTTTTACTTGTTTAGTAACTTTAAGATATAGGGGTGGGACAAAACCCAGTGGTAAAGTGCTTGCCTGATGTACAGTCAATCTAGGATTGATCGCCATTGGTCGGACCATTGGGATATGTTTTTGTTCCAGCTAGTGCTCCACCACCGGTGTAACAAAGGCTATGGTATGTTCTATTGTCTGTGGAATGGTGCATGTAAACGGTCAGTTTTGCTGCCAATGGAATGGCGGGTTTTTGTTATAATTATCCATATGGTCCTTAACCATATATTCGATACCATGTAACTATATGAAAATGTGTTGAGTACATCATTAAATTAAACATTTCTGCCTTCGTTGCTTTAAAATGTGACATCTTTCACTTCAATCTCTTTCTGCCAACTACTGTTATATTGAATTTCTTTCAGTTTGGTAAAGGGATATATTTTGCTGACATTTCCAGTAAGAGTGCCAACTACTGTTTTACAAGCCGAGCGAAGAACATTGGACTCCTCCTTGTTTGTGAGGTTTGTGTTGTCATTTATCACTGGTTTTTCTAGTCCCCTACCAGTCCAAACCCCAGAGTGGACTCCAGGTTTTATCTCCGTTCTTCTGTCAGTCTGTCCAACATATAGTTTTCTGGACCTTTTTTTTTTGCAATGCCTCAAGAAATTATGCTGAAATTTTATATAGCTTTATTATACATGGTTACAGATCAAGTTTGACTTTCATGGGAATTTGTTCAGGGGCCACAACTCAAAATGGAATTTATCCATGTTTCACAAATAAATAAATAAATAATCATACATACATCTGTCCCTTGAAAAATGGCCAGCAGTTTTTGGGGTGGTTTTTTTTTATAAATTTATTATTGTTTCTTAATCTTAGTGTTGTCAGAACGATACATGCTTTTGTGGTCTATAATGTAACTGTGTCTTTTGATTCTGTTAAAAACTAAAATGAATTACTAAAATTATCCTGCAGGTTTCTCTGGGCAATGTGAATGAGCTGCTGGCTGCTGACTACAATGCTGCCGCAATGCCTGCTGGGAAACACAGTGTCAAAGGTGTCGGGCGGATAGCACCCGACCCGAAATCACACAAAACTCTGTAAGTCTTCGTTTTTATACACAGGTCGTATAGGGCAGGACGCAGCACGGTGGTAAAGCGCTCACTGGATGCACGGTTGGTCTAGGATCGAACCCCATCGGTGGGCTCATTGGGCTATTTCTTGTGTTACCAAGTGTTTCACATCAAATAGTCAATGATTAATAAATTGATGTGCTCTAGTAGTGTTGTTAAACAACTTTTAACGATTATAATTATAGTGGTCAGTCTAGGATCAAAGCCCATCGGTGGGCTCATTGGGCTATTTCTCATTTTACCAAGTGTTCAACATCCAATAGCCAATGATTAATAAATCAATGTGCTCTAGTAGTGTCGTTAAACAAAACAAACTTGATTATAATTACATATCACATGGGCGTAGGCTGGGGGGTTTCGGTGGGTTCAGACGAACCCCCCGCTGAAGCAAATGGTCTGCTTTCAGAACTAAAACATACAGGTTTCTACATATGGAGTTTCTAGTGGTGCAAAAACAAAATAGAAAAGGTCCACTTGGTTCATATTCGAACCCCCCCAAATACAGCTCACGCTTTGCCCCTGTATCAGATCATTACAATCACAGCATGTTCTAGCAATAAAGTCTTTTTTTCTCTCTCTGACTTGCAGCGACGATGGGACTACGGTGCCTATTGGGAAAGGAATCGATATGAAGATCAAGAACCCGACTGGATACACACTGAATTACAATGAATTTATTGTGTACGATGTGGCGCAGATCAAACCACGCTATCTGCTTAAAGTCAAGTTTCATTACTCATGATTGGTGCATTGCAGTTCTTGTGTTTGTATCATTGCATGTGATTGGTGCATTGCAGTTCTTGTGATTTTATCATTTCATGTGATTGGTGCATTTCGGTACACATTGCGACCATTTTTTTCATTTGGCGACTAAAACATTTAATACTATCTCTATAAAAATACAAGTAGGTGCCATCTGGCTCCTAGATGGAAAAGTTGACGTAAAGGGCTGATGTGATTGGTGCATTTCAGCAGGCCTTTTCCCAGGATTTTTGTACGGCGCTTACAAATGTAGCATCGTTATAACACAAATCAAGCCAAAAGAAGTGAGGTAGTGGGTTGAAAACAGTTAAGTATTTGCCTCCAATCCATCTAATCATGTTGGGTTGTTTTGTTTTTTTTGAAGTAACCCATCAATTCCCCACCCCCAACAATTTCATAATTTGCTCCATGTTGTTGCTCTTGATTTCAGCGTTATGTTAAAATTAAAATTTACGGTCTTTTAAAACCCAGATAACTTATTAAATGTCACCTCACAGTTTTACAAATATATATCTAACATTATCTAACAAATATGATTATTGTAAACTAATTCAGTGTACATTTAACTGCAATTTGTATAAATACTGCATGTTCATTTCCCACGATCGCGATCTGCATGCGTGCTCTCGACCATAGGTACAAAATAAACAAAGACAAAGGAAATAACCGAATTTACAAATTTACATCAAGATTTACTTCTGTGTAATCATATTGTTTAATGTCCGCAATGATGTCTCTCGACACGTGGGTGTCAGCTGACTCTGAAGCGTGACGTATATTAGAGCTCTCAGTTCATCCAACGAACGTTCTTCCTAACGTTCGCAAACTATTTGATTGGTGTCAGTCGTGTCCATTAGGTTTGACGTGAAGCGCATAAACCAGTGTAGCGAACGTTTTGTTTTCGCTCGGTCTGGCTGAACTCGGCCCTTGGGATAGTCTACGTGTCTTTCGGCCCTGAACTGGCATGTGTATTCAAATTGACATGCATTGTTGGTTTGTTTTTATTACTTTGGTTCAAAGACTTTACAAAATTAAAATAACAAGTTACATATCTTCCAGACATTGAATCACCATCACATTGCTGTCATACATGTTGAATGCTTGCCGTTAAAATTAATAACCTTGATTATTAAAATAAGCAAACATCATAAGGCATACACTGTATTCTGGATAACACTGTTTCTCGTTACCGGTCGCAAGATCGCTATTACGCTAATTGAATATTTGGTATTATTATGTTTGAGGTGTCGGATAGATTTATGTAAACCGTTTGTTCACATCAGAAGATAGAAAATGGCTCCGCCAGAATTTTAGCCACTTGCAAATTTTATTAGCCATTTTTTGTAAAAATAATTTTTAATTAGCCAGTGGCTAAATTGGCTACCGACAGCGCGAGCCCTGGATGTTTTCAGTGTGTGTTTTGGGAAGTGGGTGTTTGGATAGAAACTACTGATTACCAACTTAACTGTACTTTTAAAAAGTGCTTCACCTATCGTTTATTCAGTTAAATAGTACAGTTGATTCTGTCAATGGGCATTCTCTTTGATCGGCCTTGAAGCTTGCAATTGATTGCTCGGCACGGAATCCCGTTACGGATTAGCAGTCCCAGTAGATGTGGTAAAATTACCAGACACCAATTGTGAGCAGACGATTGGTCCATTGTTAGGTGTTTTACCTGTCTTAGTGATTAGGTTTGCTTGATATACTAGTACACAAGTTGTTTGCAAGAGGTAGTCGACTGCCACGCTAGTACTTGTGATAATTGGTTTTTTAAAGCACTTCAAATCAAGGTGTAGCGGCAATTGATTTAAGGCGCTTCCACGCCGTCATAGCACTTACTTTACAGACCAGGGCGTGTCGGGCCGCTACGCCTAACGGTCCTGGGGAAACCCCTGTTTCAGTACTTGTGTTTGTGTCATTACATGTGATTGGTTCATTTCAGTACTGGTGATTGTATCCTTGGTTGTGATTGGTGCATTCCAGTACTCATGATTTGTGTCGTTACATGTGATTGATGCATTTCTGTTAGCAGCTACAGAAGATATAAGCCAACAAACTGTGACAGTAAATTGGACAATCAGGATCTTTTGAACTTGTTCACATCAAAACAGTGAAAGAATTTAAATTTATATATCTGCCAGTCTAGTAACTATTAAACTGGGACAACTACCACAAAAAAATGTATCACAGTGTTGAACGTGTGTGTGTGTGTGTGTGTGTGTGTATGTATATGTATGTATGTATGTATGTATGTATATATGTATATATGTATATATGTATATATGTATATATGTATATATATATATATATATATATATATAGACTTTTAATATTTTGTTGTAGCAACTGATGTCAATTTTGTTATTTAGTCCCATTAAAACCAGATGATACTCAGTAACTGCTCTCCGTCTTAAGACCTGCATCAGTAGAACCAAGCAGAGCCAGTATTGTTGGTTTTAGATATCCGGTTACAGAACATTTCTACCATAACCATCTTAGTATAAAAATACCCCCAAAACAAACAGTATGATTGATGGTTGTCTTGACATACAGTAGCTCAGTTGGTAGAGCACTGGACTCTCATACCGAGTCGGTGCTTCGAATCCCCTCAGTGGAGGTGGATTTTTCTGTTACAAACTCTTTGTGTAAAAATGGATCTTATACACAAAGAATACCTTTTTATGAAACTGATGAAAAACATTCTAGGCCATACGACCTTCACACAAAGATATGTGAGATAACTCATGTCTTGTGCATTCAGCAGTTATCACTTCAGCAAATAAACTGACAGTTACTTCATGGATGTCTGATACCAATGAATACTTCCAAGATGTTCCGAACAGTCTGTAACCATTTTATTATTTCAGTACTTCACACTTCTTGGCAAAGATTTTAATTGTTAATAGGCACTTACGACTACCGTAAGGTTGCTTTGTGAAACGGCTGTAAAGTTTAAGGTGCCAGTTGTAGTCGCTATAAATAAGGTTTATAGACTTTTAAGACTGGACTCGTGAGTCTGAACCTTTAATGCCATGACAACACCATACAAATTGTGTGTGTGACGTCATTACAGATTTCAGTCTAAACTTTTAACGTTTTATGAGCATGGGCTCAGATTACAATAGAATATATTGAGTAAAGAGATTGTTTCAGTGAGATTTTGTAACATGTATACAGTACTGTATATATTTAACTAGTTACAAATCATCTCAATAACATTCATGGATTTTATTTTTATCATGTAATGTTTGGCAATATCTCGAGTTATTACTTGTTAAGATTAAATATTAATGCAAGACATACACTTTAAATGTATGCAATAAAATGTTATAGTGAAGAAATAAACTATACCAAATACATACTAAAATTGTGGTTTTTCATGTGTAGCTGTATTTATTTCTTAAGAGTCCAGTTTCAGTCTATTTTTAAGAGGGTATTTCACCATTTCAAAGTCACAGACTCCTGTTTCACTCAATTGCAACTTAATCTACAAACATGTAACACATTTGGATAAAGTTAACTTAGTGTTAATTTTCACGGGCTGAAACTAGGGTATGTTCCTTTAAGCTCTACTTGATAGTGCAAGGGACACGGACCATTTAATATTGTCCATCTTTTGTCTGCATGGTCACATCAGTGAATGAATAGATGAACCAAGACACTGTCTAAATCGTGTTCCTTAGTTTTGGTTAACACCACCACTAGAGCACATTGATTTGTTGGATGTCAAACATTCTAAACATAAAATGGAAGCGTACCTACCTATGTCAACTTGCATCTAGCTGGTTGCACATTTTGGTACAAAGTTACATAATATGACAAACCAACAAATTTCATTACTTTATTTATTCACAATCTGCTGGACAGTAACACACTTCTGCAGAAATGCCTGCCCGTTAAGATTATTTACATAGCAAACGGATAATATATATACATGCATATATAACGATCTGAAATATATGTTGTCAAGAGCACAGCTAAAATTCTTAAACGAACAAGGCTATGCACAAACACCGATTGGACACGACCTTTAGGAAAGTGGCAAATACACCTGAAAAATCATTATTTTTATTTTTCAAGAATCTACAGTTGAAAACAATGCAATTTGAACTTGTGTGTGTGTTCAGTTCAGTGATTTGAACCCACAACTGACTGAACTTGTACACTGTTAGACAAGTACAATGCTTCAGTTCACTAGGCCACACACAACCGCTTCATCGAATGAAGATGTAGTTTAAGCCGTATAAACCTGAAAGGTTAGGTATGCTAGTTAATGAAATAGGTAGAGATGAATTGGAAAGTGAAAAAGGGCTTATACTACTAAGACACAAAGTGTGACAGGGCTTTTAGACATCACTAATTTGGGGCAGAACGTAGCCCAGTGGTAAAGGCTTCGCTTGATGCGCGGTCGGTCTGGAATCGATCCTCGTCGGTGGGCCCCATTGGGCTATTTCTCATTCCAACCAGTGCACCACGACTGGGGAAGGGAGTTTCGCTGACAAGAGGGTTAATGATCATGCAAACAAAAGGAGTGCATGGGGGTTGGTGGGTAGGTTAATGAACAAACAAAAAGTAAATGGAGGGAGGCATAGTTGTAGGAGATGGGGTAGGGGTTGGGGGGAACCACCCGCCAAGTCCTGAAGCAAAACCTCAAATTTAGGCAAAAATGATACAGATATTTGGGCAAAATGAGACCTTTTTTACAATGTATTTCCATCATTGTACCCTCACAATTAATCCATGTAAAAATACGTAATGATTTGTTTGCAACCATTTAGTGCCTACAGCTGGTTGGTAGGAATGCTAATATGAATAAATCCAGATTCAGTAATTTTTGTTAAATTCGGGCAAAATCCAGCCTGCACCCCTACACAAATGGGAACCCGTAAGCCTATTTGGGGAGGGGGATATATAATGATCCAACAAGCAAAAGGTGTACATGGGGGAGGGGGTTACAAAATGGAGATTTTATTATATGAATGACCCCTAGATACCCACGCTTTTGGCAGATGCCCTAAACAACTGATGGTGTGTGCCCAGAACAGTGTGCTTGAACCTTAGTTGGACATGTATAAGCAAAATAAATAAAATGAAACGATGCAGGTTCTTACACAATAGGCTAGTGTGTAACATCAGTAGTCGACTTTAACGAAAAAAAAAATTGAAATTGGAAATTGCGGAATGGAATGGACATGAAAACACACACACACACACACACACACACACACACACACACACACACACACACACACACACACAGTAAAGAAAACACATCACAAAGTAAAGAAAATAGTTTTAAAACCATTCACAAGCCAACATTCAGCTTCTGGTCTACATGATTCTGAAAATACCACCACATTCTGAAGTTCATTCCCAAACTAAAGGGACTCCCCAGTTTGCTGCCATTGTTAAGCTATGACCGACTAACTGAAGGAAGGAAGGAAATGTTGTATTTAACATTTTATTTATGGTTATATGGCATTAGACATATCGTTAAGGAACAGACAGATATATAGAGAGGTAACCTGCTGTCACCACTTCATGGGCTACTCTTTTCGATTAGCAGCAAGGCATCTTTTATATGCATAATTCCAGACAGGATAACACATACCACAACTTTGATAAACCAGTTGTGGTGCACTGGCTGGAACGAGAAATAGCCCAATGGGTCCATCAACAGGGATTGATCCCAGACCAGCTGTGCATTAAGCGAGCGCTGTACCATTGCGCTACGACCTGCCCCTGACTAACAAAGGCTGTTTAATGACTATAGGGGCAGGATGTACCCAAATGGTAAGAAGCACACTTCATGTGTGGTTGGTTTGGAATCGATCCCCATTGGTTGGCCCATTGAGCTATTTCTCATTCCAGCCAGTGCACCATATCAAAGGTTGTGGTGTGTGCTGTCCTGGATGGTGCATATAAAAAAACCTTGCTACTAATGAAAAAAATGTAGCAGGTTTCCTTTCTAAAGCTGTATGTCAAAATTATCAAATGTTTGACATCCAACAGCCAGTGATTAATAAATCAATGTGCTCTAGTGGTTTTGTTAAACAAAACAAACTTTTAATGACTATTATTACATATTAAATATATTGAATTATGTATAACATATTAAAATTAAATGTGTTTTTGATCATCTTTGCATTTGTGCTACATCAAAATTTCTATTTCTCTTATTTCTTAACATACATATTTTTTTTTTACAAAGTACAATTCCAGTTTTGGGCTACCTACAAACAATTTGATGACCAGAAATACACTGAATGTACAGACACTAATATTCTAAACAAGACAATCTATTTTGTTCATAATTTTAATCATCACCAAATTTTATTAATCTGAAACATCTAGCATTGGCAGCAAACACAGTCCCTTTAATAAATTTACAAGGAAACTTAAATTGACATGCAGATAAAAAGGGCCAAATTTACGAAGCTTGTTTATATCTTACAAGCTTGTAACTACATGCATTTACAATGCTTAAACTTTTAAGAAAAACGGGCTTCGTAAATTCGGCCCAAATTCTTCAATGCACAAGTAAGATTTACACTTAAATTAAATTAAATTTCTGAACACAAATATAAGGAGCACCCAAACCCAACAGAGCATGATATTTTGAATAATGAATGTATACGTTTGTTTTTGCAAAACATTCATCGCCGCTCATATGTTTGGTAAAACAGACCTTATAACATGTCGAATACATGCATGTTTATTCAACTCGTGTAGGGTACTGTACACAGACTTTTGTAAGTTGTTGCATTTATTTTCTGAATACGTTTTTCAGAACAATACCTGGCAAAATTAATAATTAAAAGGTATTTTTAGATGATGAATATTATATGAAATGTGAAGGGTGGAACAGGTATTGAAGGTAACATTCACAAAATATATTACACATAATGCAGGTGGCACCATTTAAAATCATATATATATTTATATGGTATCTCACTGGTTTTTCAAATCGGAGTCACTTGTAAAATTCAATTTAATGACAGTGTGATGAGTTTTATCAGTGCTATAAATACATTAAGGTATCACAGGTTTAGACCTCCCAATAAATCAAATAATAATAAATAAATCACAGGTTTAGACCCCCAATAAATCAAATAATAATTTTTAAAAATCCCATGATGTAAAATCTGTCACAAGATTAACCTTTTATTTTATTTAATCTTTAAAAAAAAAAAAAAAAAATTAATTGTTAACTATATATGCTAATAAATACATCTGAAATAATGAGGAACACACTTCTTTAACCATTAAATATTTTAATACTCTCTTCTTTCAAGCGTGTTCTCACACTGTGACATGCACATATGAAATAACATTTTAAAATAATAATAATGAAAATCCTATCTATTATCTATAGTCCTTCCCAGCCTCCATGAACATTGTTGTTTTTTTCGAAAATAATTTCAGTTTGATTTGACACAGGAAGAAAAGAAAAAGTTTTGGAAATAACAAAAAATACTATTGTTGTGTGCAATTTAGAAAACAATCTGCTCAGATATAAATATGTTTCAGTGCATAGCACTGTAAGAAAACAACGCTCCCTGCTGGGAAAGACTATAGAGTAACATACACACAACTGTTGTCATAAGATACCAACATACAGTGACAATTAAGGCAGTTTGTTTCCAAGACTATTCTGCACATACGATAGTGCACAATATCTCACTAACACAGTGTACACTACAATCAACGTTAGCTCTGGGTGAGCAGAAATTGTGGCCAAATTATCAATTAAACTTTAAACATTGTAGAAACCCAACTATTATTTTGAAACAAAATATCAATCATTACATGAAATTATTTCAGCCAATTAAATTTTGCCCCTACCTCCACCCCACCCCACCCCTGGCACTACCATATTTGTTTTGTGGGGTTAATAAACTTTATTTAAAAACAATTAATTTTTTGTGTTACAAATGGCCAATTTGTCGAATGACAGAACTAGTCCTGAATAAAGTGATGTAAGTTTTTAGAGAGTGCTAATAATTGTGTTGACCTAGTTAAAGATCTGACAGGTGCAGAATATTACAGGGTGGAATACTGCACACAGAAGAAACAGAATAATTAAATACATGATTGAATACAATAAATAAACAAACATATACAGTCTATAAAAAAAACAATCAGGGCCATTCTATGAATGTTCATGGGGAGGGTGTGAAATGATTATTTTACAAGTATCAGGTTATCAGGAATGGAGACTCATAAAAACATAACAAAATCTGGGGCAGGATATTGGCCAGTGGTAAAGTACTCGCCTCGTGCAGACGGTTTTACTCAGCTCTTAGGATCCATACCCACTGGTGGCTCTTAGGATCCATACCCACTGGTGGCTCTTAGGATCCATACCCACTGGTAGCTCTTAGGATCCATACCCACTGGTGGCTCCATTGGGCTATTTCTCACTCAACCAGTGTTCCACAACTGGTGTAAGTTAACAATGGCCATTGTATGTACTATCTTGTCTGCGGGATGCTACATATGAAAAAGATCTTGCTGCTAATCAGAAAAAGTAGCCCACTGCGTCACTGTTGAAGGTTTCCTCTCTCATTATCTGTGGTTCTTAACGATACATGCATGTCTGATGCTATATAACTATACTCAAAATATGTTGAGTGCTAGTTAACAAAACATTTCTTCCTTCTTGTAACTTCCGCGCCAGCTAAACTTTACATAAAATATGCTGACTGCATTGCAGATCAGTTTTAAAGTTTGTTAGATATAAAAAAATTAAAAAATTAACGACAACTCTAGAGTACATAGATTAATTAATCATCGGCTATTGGATGTCAACCATTTGATAATGCTGAAAAGCTACTACATTTTTCATTAGCAGCAAGGGATCTTCTATATGCACCTCCCCACATACAGGATAGTACATACCATGGCCTTTGATATACAAGTTGTAGGGCACTGACAGAATTGGATTGGATAACATCATTGTGCCTATATCCAATTAAGGTTCAATCACGTCTCTCCCGGGCACAATCTCTCATTTAGACAGTGACTGGGACATGGCAGAGATGGCAAATGGGGGAACAATGCAATAGGAAAACGGGTCCCCAAGGAGGTTTGATCCTTTGACTCGAGCACCTCAGGTAAGGTTCAATCACGTCTCTCCCGGGCACAATCTCTCATTTAGACAGTGACTGGGTCCGGGAGATGGCAGATGGGGGAACAATGCAATAGGAAAATGGGTCCCCAAGGAGGTTCGATCCTTTGACTCAAGCACCTCAGGTAAGGTTCAATCACGTCTCTCCCGGGCACAATCTCTCATTTAGACAGTGACTGGGTCCGGGACATGGCAGAGATGGCAGATGGGGGAACAATGCAATAGGAAAACGGGTCCCCAAGGAGGTTCGATCCTTTGACTCAAGCACCTCAGGTAAGGTTCAATCACGTCTCTCCCGGGCACAATCTCTCATTTAGACAGTGACTGGGTCTGGGACATGGCAGAGATGGCAGATGGGGGAACAATGCAATAGGAAAACGGGTCCCCAAGGAGGTTCGATCCTTTGACTCAAGCACCTCAAGTAAGGTTCAATCACGTCTCTCCCGGGCACAATCTCTCATTTAGACAGTGACTGGGTCCGGGACATGGCAGAGATGGCAGATGGGGGAACAATGCAATAGGAAAACGGGTCCCCAAGGAGGTTCGATCCTTTGACTCAAGCACCTCAGGTAAGCACTTTACAGACTGAGTTGTATCCGACACCTTGAAACATAATGAACAGGATGATGCCCTAACTAGTAATAAGTAACTATTGGGTGTTTTAACACATAGTAATCACGACAAGACACCACATACACCATGATACACCATTTAAGAAGAACTGGTAGGAGAATATGCATCTTAAATGAACACCGTTCTACTCCTGAATCTGCCATTATTTTTTATAGACAGGGGTGTTGGAACTCATACAACCCCCACCCCTCCCTCAACAAACATTCATGGTACAGCCACCAACTTCCATGGCAATGTGCCAAATTAATTTTTACATGATAAAAAAACAACAGGTTTTTTTCTTTTTTCTTAAATGTCTACTTTCTTTCTCATATATGACAACTAAAAATCTAATCACTAAATAATGAGCATAGTCGAACATGCGGTGAAAGCCCATTAAATACCAAGACAATTTATCTACTTACTAGCTACTATGGTAACCACAAAAACTAAAATAAAAATACCACCAATCTTTTTTGAAAACTTTTGAAAGGATTCAGCCTTTTTACTGTCAAATCAATTTCACATTCAGCTTAAGCCTAGATATTAAATTTGAATATATCTGACATATATAAGAAAAGAAATTAATTGTGTATATTTTGCAATGGTTCATAAGTACTAAGTAGGAGATGGATATCAGCATTAAAAATGTCACATAGTTATATAATGATGATAAAAACAAATCAAGCAGTAGTAACCAGGTAAACAAGGAACATAGTAACCAGGTAGTAATGTTAATGCAAGTACAACATTTGGTATTTTATAATAAAATTAAATATCTGGGCCTGCGCTTAACAACTGAGAGTCTAGACTTTGCCATGACATAAAAGTGAAGGACATTTTTTGGAGTCTATTCTGAGCACTCTCAGCTTGTGTCAGTATAGTAATGTTATTAACCGCTGGTAAACAGTTGTAGATATTCAGAAATGCATATCAAGTTATTTTAATCAAATTACAGCTGAACCTCTCAGTGGTTTTGTGGTAAAATGTTTCAAGGTCACCTTGTTTGTACTTTATATTTGGGCACGTTTATCACCTGAACATTGGTGCAACCAAAAGCCTTGAAAGTCTCAAAATGTTTGTAACGTTTCGAGTCTATCGCCTCAACGTTGGTGCAATCAAAAGCCTTGAAAGTCTCAAAATGTTTGTAACGTTTCGAGTCTAAACTTTAAACATTTTATAAATAAGCATGAGGCCAGGCCTGACCTTCAGACAAAAGTATACATATTTTATTTTAACCTGTTTGGGGAACAACCTCCCCCCCCTACCCGCTCCCAAAAAACCCAGAACCCAAGCCATTTTTGCTGTCTGTCAGCCATTATTTTTATCACTAGACTAGAAGGATTTTGTTCATCATCATTGTGGCCTGCTGGATTTGGGCCAATGGGATGTTTTACTGCACTAATTATTCCAGAAGACTTGAAACCTTTTTGTAATTTAGTTCAGCAGCCAACTGACCTTAAGGGTGTATTTCAACAGTCATTAGACCTCAAGGCACCAGACCCGTAAGGCACCAGACCTTAAAGACCATCAAGTTAGTCCACCTTCAAGTGTTGAGTCCAGTAAACATTTCCCATGTCGAACGGAATACAGCAGGAGACACTGGCCTTCAAATTAATAGTCCAGATGTAACCATGAAGACGTTGGGTTTTTTTTAGTTTGTGGACAATACAAGTGAACATGTCTGATGATATGTCAAGTCCCACAACAATGATAACCTTTGTGAATGTATTTAGATACATTCTGTGTTATTTTATACAAGTCACAATGAAGCATTTCTCTCTCTCTCTTTCAAAGCACAAAATAGATTAGTTTTTTTGGACATTTGTTTTTTAATTTTTTAATTTTTTAAAATCTTGATTGAAAATTCTCCATCACCAATGCAATCACCATGAAAAAAACATAAATGACACTGTGCACATGAAGAAAGCAAAACCTGTTTCCTTGACGACAAAAGAATCCCAGTACATGATTGATTTTCTGCTCTCAGTGAATTTAAAAACAACATCAACAGGCATTGGTTGTCGTCCTGTTTTCAAACTTGTCTTGTTAACCAATTAAACGACTGTGTCTCATCACGTTGTTGTCGAATCGCTCATGGTTAGCGGTCTACTGCGTTTTGGATTAGATACATAATTAACAAGTCTCTGCCCAACAAGATATCTGAAAAAATTAAAATCAAAAATCTAGTCTGCTTTAGATTACATGTATAACATAAATAATGTCTTACTTGAACAAGAAAAAAAAGCAGGGAAAAAAGAATAATAATTAAAGGACGTGGCTCAATGAGATTCCTAAAACATCAAAATACATATATATATATATACTGACACACAATGAAAATGCAAAAACAACTTTTCATTGCAAATAACGACAAACTATTAATGAATTGATGGATAATGTAATATGACATTAATGACTGGTATTCATGAGATACATTCACATGGAGACATGGCCAGTTATCATCAGTAATCGAGTTGCATTCGTAATCAAAAAGTTCAACCCCCCCCCCCCCCATATCAAGGTCAGTATCTGGTGTGTCCACCATTGGCCCGTGAGCATGCGTGAAGACGACAGGGAAAGGATTAGCACAAACATCTCAAATAAGCCACAGGAATGTTCCTCCACTCCTCCTGCAATGCCTGTGCAAGCTCAGCAACGTTACGGAGGTGGTGTCGTCAAATCTGCCGATCTTGGCGTGGGGTCGTAACGGGACGTTGACCAGGTCGAGGTCGATCACGGACACTCCCGGTCTGTTGATGACGTTTAACAAGTCATCCAATAGTTGATGGATGGACTCTGAAGGTCCTAGCAACTTGGCTTTGAGAAGTCCCCCCCTTGAACCATGCCCAACGCTCGCTCCCTTTGTTCTTCTCTGAGTCGCACGTGGCATTCTTAATGTGACGAGGAATATGACACCGTTACGTGACTTTTATGTGTCCGCATACTGGCATTTCACACAGCATGATTGAGCATGTAGTGAACGCATTTCACACCATTTTGTGTGTTTTTGCTATTGTATGTGTAACGAGAACAAAACCAGGATTAAAACCCAGACAAAAGTACCAATCAATGGCTTCCTCTCATAAATTGTCATTTTAAGTCCAATAAATATATTTTTCATTAATCACAACAAAATATTTCAAAATATCTGTTTTGCTTTTTCACTGTGTGTCAGTATATATATGTATATATATATATTTTTTTTTTTTAAAGTTTATTTCAAATATATATTTAAGTGACATCAGTCTAACACAATATTTCAAAACTATCAACATAATTTTAAAACGTTCTGTCCCTGTGTTAAAAATAATAAGTTGGGAATTTTTATTTTAGTTACAAATTGGTACAAAAAATAACCTACAACAAAACTCACAAAACATCCTTAAAAAGTCATTCTTGACTTAGTAGCTATTGAAACATGTTTCAGGCTAACAACGTCTTCAATGATAAAATGACATTATTTACAACTTACTGCTTAGAATATCATTGTCTGTATACCCAAAGTGTTTGTAGCTACCAATATTCTAATATTTCTGACAGTTCAAATTAGATATCATTGTCTGTATACCCAAAGTGTTTGTAGCTACCAATATTCTAATATTTCTGACAGTTCAAATTAGATATCATTGTCTGTATACCCAAAGTGTTTGTAGCTACCAATATTCTAATATTTCTGACAGTTCAAACTAGATATCGTTGTCTGTATACCCGAAGTTTTTGTAGCTACCAATATTCTAATATTTCTGACAGTTCAAATTAGATATCATTGTCTGTATACCCAACGTGTTTGTAGCTACTAACATTGTAATATTTCTGACAGTTCAAATTAGATATCATTGTCTGTATACCCAACGTGTTTGTAGCTACTAACATTGTAATATTTCTAATAGTTCAAACTAGATTTTATCTCCGAATAAGTCGTATTATACACACAGTTAGTAGACAACATGGAGTTTGAGCTACCGTGCTAGAATTAGGATAACCACATTGGATATGAAGACTTTGATTTTCTAAGTCAAAACAAAAATAATAAAATGAGGAATTTTAAACCTTAAATGAGCTGTCTTATATGGAAAACAATTTATAATTTTACAGGACACAATACTTCATGTGAAATATCATTCAGTTTGCATGTTCGTTACACAACTTTAAATTCACCTGAACTGTCAGTCAGTGTATAATATCAGAGAGTAAGTTCAGGAACATCAAAACTTTAATCGGAATGCAAGTATAATGGATGTAACCAAACATCACATTAACCAAGTTCCGGTCACCTCAGATTTTGAAATATTGTCACAAGTTTTATAGCCTTAAAGTCAGAAATGTATCTTTAATATTAGTTTTCAAAACTCTGTATAATATCAGAGTGTAGTAACAAAAACGGAGTGCTATAATGTGAAAGCAGAAACTCACTTGTCGTCTTTGATATGGTTGTAAAGTCTTTTAAACTGCCGTAGTTGGAAAACGAACATAGACACAAACCCAATGACAGCCAGGAGGAATGGATAGATGTGTCGGGCCACCTGGTTTTCCGTTTCAAAGTCAACACCTGCAAAAAAAGAAATGGGAAAACATGTTTAACAACACCTTGGTACGTACCACTGGGCTATGTCCCGCATCTTGGTACGTATTAAACTATAGCTGTTAAGGGTCCAAAATATAGTAATTTAGGCAACTGACTTTTAAATATTTATAGTGATAAAAACCATCAATTCATTAATATACTTACCTTTTTTTTGGACACCTTATGGCAGATGAACGTTTTTGTGCTGGGGTGTCGTTAAAGATTAATTCATTAATTTTGGCCTAGTCGGCGAGGAAACCCCAGTTACAACAGATGGTTCTACCAAACAGCACAAAAGGGTTGCATTACATCGTCAATGTTTCATGGTACAGATAATCATTTTGGATGCATCAGCTGTCCAAGTGATTAACAACATGGATTGTGAAATTCCAATCGGTGCAGTAGGTTCCAAGCTTATCAGTATACACTTTGTGATTTTTTGGGGTGTCTTTTTCAAACAAAATTTAAAAAATCTATTCACAGAACCCTTGTTTACATTTGTTATCTGTCCCAGCCACAGGGGACTTTGCGTTTTTATTATAGGCATTTTCCCATAGACAGGGTAGCACATACCACTTTGTGTACCACTTATAAGTTGGAACTGGGAAAAGAACTTATTAGGAGAGGGTGGTGGGGGTGGAGGCGAAAAGCATATGGCTTGTATGTTCTTAAAAATGATAATACCTGTAAATGGAATGATATGAAATGAATGATACATTTTCTGTATTTCTTACCAAATGCTGGTACAACGCTCTTCGCAATGACGTACGGAACGGCGAGAGACATTCCAAGCACGGCACAGACGGGGAAACACAGACCGTTGAGAATGAACTTGAGGTTCATGTTGCGGAGGCCATCATTGTACACCTGAAACAGAAATACAGTCATGCATTCATGCATTCATCAAACACTGCCTGGCATTCAAGTACATCAGGCCCTAATTTAGCCAGTGAAATGAACATTTTCTTCGCCGAAAGTCGGCTCATGTCGCCGAGTTATTAGCAGCAGTAAGAAGTTGAAGTTATTAGCAGCAGTAAGAAGTTGAAGTTATTAGCAGCAGTAAGAAGTTGAAGTTATTAGCAGCAGTAAGAAGTTGAAGTTATTAGCAGCAGTAAGAAGTTGAAGTTATTAGCAGCAGTAAGAAGTTGAAGTTATTAGCAGCAGTAAGAAGTTGAAGTTACCGTAATATTTTGGATCAAATTCAATTTCAAAAACAAAACCACACAACAGTCGCTTGTTCAATACATGTTTTGATGCAAGCACTCACTGACAATGTATTTGTTGTCACTCTTGTCACAAACATTTAACACTGGCTAATTTAGAGTGTGTCAAATGTCAGGACAAGCTTTTTTTTTTATTATCATGACTGTAATTGCTTTGACACTTTTTATACTTCAGAACTTAAGTATGCAATTTGAATTTAGTTTCTTACAATCTCAGAATACTCTGGGATGCTTGAACGAGTTCAGTAGAATTGGGGGCATGCAAACAGGTTGAAAGCTCAGGTCATAACATAGAAATATAATCAATTGTGTAGTCTTCGCTGTAGAAAGTGCTAAGATTTACAACGTAAATACAAGTACAGCATTATAATGGGGGTTCAGGACTAAAATTTCATGCAATTAAAAAAAAAATCAAAACAGTATTTTGAGCTTCAGTTGTTCTAAAACAGATCACGTGGAGGGCCCGAGATGCACAGTAGTTATTATTTCATGCCTGGTGGGAGTGCTGTGACATTATCTCTAAGCAAATTTGCTGTAAATAAAATGTTACTTTGTGGGTATAAAAAAACAAAATTCCTCCCCCCCCCCCCCCCCCCACCACGTGATGAATTCTGTGCAGCTCTTACCTGTTCCATGACCCTCTTTAGCCACCACTGAGGGCCCATCATCGTCACAGCACAGATGATCTTGGCGTGAAGAACACCCAGTGCCCAGTCCTAGAACACAGAAAAATAAATGTAGTCTTGTTATAATGTATCAGCTATTGAAGGTTTGTGTGCTCAGGGCCATAGCTAGTGGGGGTGGGGGTGCAAGGGAAAAAAAGAAAACAATCTGGAAAAAAGTATAAAAATTTAAAGAAAATCCTCGTCTTAACCGTTTAAGGAGTTTTAGACTATTAACTACTCAGTTCCCCCCCCCCCCCAAATCCAAGCTTACACCCTGGTGCTCACTGTTTTACACATTACATTACCGGTTAATGTCATCTCGTTTGGACAGTACTTAAAATAGCTCCCAACTTCGAATAAGAAAACACCTACTTTGACATGTAACGAAAACCTTTTTTACAAACATTCAAATAACAATAAAATGATTATTTGAAACTGTAATAGTTATCATTCACGACAAAAACAAAGAATTGCTTTCTAGAATGTTAATATGGCAATGTTAACAGAACTGTTTTCACAGTCAAAACGTACATAATAATCAAGGCTAAAAATTGTCCTAACTAAAGATGAAGATGGGGAGTGATCAGGAATCTTTTCAAGTGGTCAGACTAATCCCACAGCTAAAGCTGATGGGGAAACGGCAGGTGTGTAGCATAGATAGCCGCAAGAGACAAGCAACTATTGAGGTTGGAGAGACAAGGATTGGGATGTGGGGGTGGACAGTAAAACATACTGAATAATAGGAGCTGCCAGAACAAGAAGAAATACAATGGAATTTAAAGGATAGAAAGGAAAGGGGGCATTAAGCTAGGATTCCATTAAAGCGTTTGCAGTATGTGGTCGCGTTAAGTTTTTTACAAACTACGATTTCATTAATGCGTTTGCAGTATACGTTCAAGATTAAAAAAACAAAACACCCTGTTTCAATAATATCCA